>NC_061118.1:13999530-14118954 GCF_002878395.1 Capsicum annuum
GTAACTAACTGAGTTCTACTGAATTCCAAAACAGACTAAGATTACTACTTTTTGTGACATGACTGATACTATTCTATAACTTATACTGGATCTAGATAAACAACTAAATTATTGGATATTAAATACCCCCAGGACTCGATAGCATGAAAAGTAAAGCAAAGCATAACTTTGAATAACATATAAATGTTCACTTGGTCATAGTTCATTCATAGAGATATTTCATCAAACACTTTTAATGCATTAACTTGTACATGAATGGAGAACACATGTTAGCATGCTATAATGGCATTATTTCATTCTCATAGACAATTTATCAAACACATAGAAAGTATAATTGGTACATTAAATCATAAACACTTAGGGTTGACATGATTACAATAATCAACTCGCTCATTGAAGAGCTTATCATGAATATCATGTAGTTCAACACATATTAGCATCAATTCTTGGAACTTGTAATCTAGATCATGGATTAAAATTAAAATAACATCATAGATACCTTAATCGCTTTTTAAATTCAAGGGTTTATCAAGATAATCAAATATTCTTCACACTTGCTATTCAATATCAGGAAAAATATGCACTTAAATCATGGATTGAGACCCAACTAATATCATGAAAATGAATTCAGTCTTATTCAAATATGGAAATCATAAATACATAATCTTTGTACTTCAAAAAAGGATTCTTGAACTTTATGGGTGGAAGGGACCTATGAATGAACATCTAGCATACCTTAATTTGTAAGTTTTCTTGGAGTTCTTTGAGATATTCTTGGGATTGACCTTGATTTCTTGAACTAGGATTTTTGCCTCTTGAGAGAGAATGATTTTGTTCTTGAGAGAAAGTGAGGAAAAGTTACATAATAGGGTATTTAGGGCATAATTTCATGTTTAAAGGTTGATCTGAGTCATAGGAAAAGTCTAAGTTGCCCTTGGGATTTAAAATCCTATAACTGGAATGCAGATTAAAGCCTTAATGTGACGTGGTTTCTGGGTCATCACATATCCACACAGGTGCAGTGGAATCGTGGTGACTCATTGGTTTGTGAAAATTGTCGATTTGTCCCTCACCATGACATGGTGAAATTACAGTGAGCTACTGGAATTTGACAAATGCCAAAATGTACTTCAGCACGATACGATGGAGGGATCATCGTGATACTCACCGCGATACTGCCTAATCGCGGTGAGCCACTATTTTTACATAAACTTGTCCTAATATTTAGCTGGACTTTTCTAAGTCGGGGATCCCTTATCACGCTTTATCGGACTGAGCTATGCTTAGGATTTTGTGGGGTCTTATAGTTACATAGTAGTACTCGCCTCACTGACAGTCTCTGGATGCTACATCAATTCATGACGTAGGTTTTGAGGGATTTTCTATTGCTTCTATGCAGCGTTAGGCAGTTGGGTACTTTTGTTGATCTATTGTAATGTGATGAGCCTCCATCCTTTGAAAATCCATTTTATTTCATTGGTTTTTTTACTGTCTTAGTGTTTCTTTATGGATTTCTTTGTCATAGTTGGGGGCATGTCCCTACTTAGTTGGCATTCTTGTTTAGAGGATTTTGTGGTCAAGTGTGCATTGGTTATTTTTTGGATTTGTAGAATTGTCTTTTGACTTAAAGACTCTTATTACTATATTGGTTGGTTTCCAGTGTTTATTATTATTACTGTACACTTAAGGTAAGACTAAGGGGATAGTCTCCGACCCACGGTGGGCTTGGGATACCCATCACGGCCAAGCCCGAGTTTGTTTTGCGTGTATTAGTTCTACTTTTGTAGAACTTGATATAAACTTATGGGATAGATGATGGGCTAATTTATGGCCCCAAACTAAGTAAAATAATTATTGTATAGAATGAGCAGCCCAACACCAAATCTGTTCCAAAAGCCCAATACATTAAAGATTCATTTTAGACTTAAATAAAGAAAGTAGGAGCATCAGCTACTTTGACCCTTTGACCAACCTAAGAACTAAGTAGGTGCATAACCTTCTAAGAGTCCCTTGACCAACTTATTGGGCCAAGTATACTACCACCTACTTAAATTAATTTTGGCCCAAATTACAGAAGAGAAAAGGAGGAGAATGGGCAGCCAAAGCCCAATAGTTTTTGATCCACAAAGGCTCAACATAATGGTCAAGTAGGTGCAATACCTACTTGAAAAATTATGGCCCAAAAATTACAAAGAAAGTCATCCAAGAGAAGCTCCTTTTAAAGGGATTAAAACCAGCTCCTTTAGCTCATTTTAACATAGATAAAAAATATCTTTCTAAGCTTTATCTCTTGTTCTCTCTTAGATATACTGCAACCCAATAATTCCACTAGGGTTCTTGGGATTTACCTTTCTTTCAAGCTAAAGGTAAGTGAAAAAATCATGAGCTTACCTTAAGAATACTATGAGAATTATATTCCCCATGATTAAATTATAAGACAAACCTTTTTAAGTATGGCAGTCCCATTATTCTTAATTATTAAGAGATCTTTCTCTTCACCTCTGGTCTGTGAGTGAAGGAATCAAGATATTGAAGAGGTATACATTAGAGAATAAAATACCAAAGAAATTAAGGTATGGATACTACCTATTTTATCCCTTTTCTTATATACGTGTGTTGGTAGAGGATTGAGTATATATTGTTGTTAAGAACCCAAGGGATGGTAAGTTCAATTTTTGGTTGCCATATTAAGGGATATTTGGGGATTTTTGGGATCTATTTTATGTATATATGTTGGGGGTTGCTTGGTAGATGGTGGGGGAAAAGTATGAATAGTTTTCATTGGAAGGTAGAAGAATGGTATAATGGTACACCACCGAATTGAATGTCATATAAGTTTACTGCCCACACCATATGATATACTCTTTTGAGAGTATGTTAAAAAATACTATTAAGGGGGATCTTATAAGAAGTTGCATTGAATGTGAATGTAATTGGAGAAGAACAAGGTTGAAAGAACGCGCTTGGATTAGTTAATTATGGGTTACTACCCAGTTACTATTTTGGTAAGTTTAAATGGCGTGAATGTGTTAATTAGATACTAATAGTAGTTTTATGCTATTGTAGATTAATAATCTAAAAGGTAGGACATTAAGTAAAAGTGTGATCAGTTATGCAACAAGGTATGTACAATTCATTGATCCTATACTCTTTAGCATGAATCAAACTGTTTTACAAAGTAAGCTTCCTAAGTACTCTTCCTTTCAAATTATACATAAAGGCAACGTACAATCTCCAAGGCAACTAAAAACCTTATTCCAACTCGTTAGGATGTTAGAGTACCTAAAGATGTGCTTATTACTAGACCTGCACATTTGCCCTTCTAAATACTAGTATGATATAGACGTTTTCAATAACAAGATTTATGAGTTATTTTCTTAGCCAACATGGCCTATGGTGTTAGTTAAGTTCCTATGTGTTATTTTCCTATTATTGTTGTATCCTACCTCATTGTTACTATATATAGTGCATATTTTTATACCTTTTGGTACTGGTCCAAAGTTCTGACTCTAATACATGACCACCAAAACAACAACTTTAAAGATAAAAGAATGATCATAAATGAATCAATATATTCTTGGATGGTATCCTAGGGGTGAAAGGAACACCTAGCATAGGTCGTTTCTAATATTACGGGTGGTATCCCATGGGTGAATGAAAAGACTAGCATGGGTCGATCCTGATTTATGTATTTATGAGGACTGTATCCCAGGGGTTAAAATTCCTAGCATGGGTCATCCCCTTTTACCACTAATCAACTTGTCATTTGTATCACGCTTTATAATTTTATAAAGTAAAGAATAATAAAGCAAAGTAAAGGATGTAATGTACATGATCGCACAAGTACAAACAAAGTTGGTCTTCTATCCTTATCTATATAGTTATATATTGATATCTAATTTTGTTAAACTCTTGTCTTATTTATATTCACTTCATGTCGTACATACTCAGTATATTCTTTGTATTGACGTCCCTTATGGGGGGATACTGTGTTTCATGTCGCAGGTACAGGTACTCTAGCTAATAGACCACCCTAGTAGGAGAACAGGACATCTAATGGCTATTGGTGAGCTCCAAGTTGATTTGGGACTTTTCGAGTCTGATATATATATATATATATATATATATATATATATATATATATATATATTTGTATTATACAGTAGGTTTTTTTTCTTGACCTTAACTAAGTCCATGTGTCTTTTAGAGGTATTGTAAAACAATGTAAATTTAAGCCTGGTAGCATTGTGTTTATTTAATATTATAGCCCCAACGTCCAAGTCTTGAATATATAGGTTTGGGCTTGCTTATGTTGTTTTTTTTTCATCAATACATCATATCCTTACTGAGCAGGACCTTTGTGTTCTATTTACATGCATGGAAGTATAAGGGTATGGGTTGGTGCTCTCAGTACATTACGGCTATGGGTGGTTATCTACCTCAATGGGAGGTGAGGCATGACAAAAGTGGTATTAGAGTAGGTCATCTTAGGGAGTCGTGGTCAAAGCCATGTCTGTGTAAAGTCTTACTTATGGGTGTGTTGTGCACTACATCTCTGAGTAGGAGGCTATAAGGTATTTAGGAGTTTTTTATTTTTCTTCATTCCTTAGATCGTTCAATAGAACCAATAATGTAGGTCAATTTGTATTTAACCTTGAGTATTTTTTTCTCAATATAGTAAAGATGCTGATTACAAGAAGGAGTAAGAGTAAGAAAAGTAAGAAACTAGATGTGGCTGCCAAAGAAGGGACAAGAAAATCACCACCTAGACATGCTGATCAAAGTGAGGCTTAAGATGAGTTTGCATCAAAGACTTCTTCTACTCCTCCATCTCCAAAAGAACTAAGGAGAAAGAGAGTACCCCTAGAGTCATCTATTTGTGTTAATGATAAAGATTTGATGAATATGGTGCAATTATTAACATGTATAGTTTCTGGACAAGGTCAAGGACAATCTGGTCCAACTATAGGTACTAGTGGTATGTATAGGGCAACTGGTCTACGGACACAAGATTTTCTTAAATTGGACCCTCCTCAATACACTAGGTTTGAATCTAATAAAGATCCATAAGACTTTATTAATCAGATAAAAAGGCCTTTAGATGTTATGCATGTATCTGGTAAAGAGCAGTGGAGTTAGCAACATATCGATTAAAGGGGGTGGCTATATTGTGGTATGAAGCTTGGAAAAAATCAAGGGGTATAGGTGCACCTTCACCTAGTTGGGAAGAGTTCAAAACAACATTTCTTGATTATTATCTTTTATTTGAGATTTGGGAGACCTGTGTAGATCAATTCTTAAATATTTGCCAAGGGACTATGAGCGTGAGAGAGTACAATCTTCAATTTAATTCTTTGTCCAGGTATTCTCCTAATATAGTGGCTACTATAAAGGATAGAGTTCATAGATATGTGGAAAGATTGGAGCCATATTTGGTTAGAGATTGTACTATTGATACCTTGAATAAAGACATAGATATAGCAAGAATACAAGCTTTTGCATAAAAAATGGAGGATCAAAGGCAAAGAAGGACATAAGAGCTGGAAAGGGGGCACTCCAAGAGGTCTAGATCTATGGGACAATTTTCTCCATCACAAAGTGAATTAGGTCCTCGGTTTTTCAATAGAACCCCTAGATCATCACCTTTCTACTCCACATCAGGTGCCCCTCCTCGATTCCAGGAGTTGAAAGGATATCAATTCGAGCAAAGAAGTGAGAGTCAAGGCTTGCAAGTAGTGGGGTATTAAGAGTAAAGAGGTGCAAGCCAATCAAGACCTCCTAGACATCTTTGTAGGCATTTTGGAAAAAATCAATTAGGTGTATGTTGATTTGGGATAGATTCTTGTTATTTATGGCACACCGAGACACATAATGAGAGATTGCCTAAAAAGTGGGATGGTTGATATGGCACGACCTACTAGATCTACTGTTGCATCATCATCCTTGGTTCCTTATTTTGGTAGGGGTCAGCAGATGCCTACTGGTCGTGTAGTGGTGTTAAGAGAGCTAGTTCTAGTGGTGTTCAGAATCGTACATATGCTCTAGCGGGTTGACAAAATTTGGAGGTTTCTCTTGACGTGGCTACAGGTACATTGTCCGTCTTTTCACATAAGGTATATGCATTAAGTGATCCAGGCTCTACATTATCATATGTCACTCCATTAATTGCTGGAAAGTTCAAAAGAACACTAGAATTTGTAGCTAAGCCATTTGAAGTGTCTACACCAATTGGCAAATCTATTATATCTAACGAGTTTATCGTAATTGTGTAGTAACATTTTGTAATCGTGATACACTGGTTGACCATGTGAAGCTTGAAATGGTAGATATTGATATTATAATGGGTATGGATTGGCTATCTTCTTGTTATGCCACAGCAGATTGATGAGCCAAGATTGTGCATTTCCATTTTCCAAAAGAAGCAGACCTTGAGTGGAGGGGTAATATTGGGGCACCACGGGATAAGTTTATTTATTATATAAAGGCAAAGAAGATGATGTCCAAAGGATACATATGTCATCTAGTAAGAGTGAAAGATATAGAGGTGGAGTCACTGTCTCTTCAATCCATTTCAGTGGTAAATGAATTTCTTGGTGTATTTCCTAAAGATCTTCCAGGTTTACCTCTAGAACGAGAAGTAAAGTTTGGTATTGATGTGATCCCAGGTACTCAACCGATTTTTATTCCCTTGCATAGAATGGCCCCTGCAGAATTACGTGAATTGAAGGAGCAATTAAAATATTTGTTGGCAAAGGATTTCATATGACCTAGTATATCTCCTTTAGGCACACCCATGTTACTTGTATGTAAGAAAGATGGAACATTCAAAATGTGTATTGATTTCGACAATTGAATAATGTGACAAATAAAAACAAATATCCCCTTCCTAGAATTAATGATTTGTTTGATTAGTTACAAGGTGCTAAGTGCTTCTCAAAGATTGACTTAAGGTGAGGTTATCACCAACTGTGAGTGAAAGAGAAAGATATACCTAAAATGGATTTTCAAATGTGATATGGTCATTTTGATTTTTTAGTTATGTCATTTGGGCTCACTAATGCACTAGAAGCTTTCATAGATTTGATGAATAGAGTGTTTAAGCCATTCTTGGATGTATTTGTAATTGTATTTATAGATGATATTCTAGTGTGTTAAAGATCAAAAGAAGACCATGCTAATCATTTACGATAGGAGTTACCAATCCTTCACGATCGTAAGTTGTATGCAAAGTTCTCCAAATATGAGTTCTCATTAAAATCAGTACCATTCTTGGGTCATATAGTATCTGATGAAGGAATAAGAGTTGATTCTCAAAACATAGAGACAGTGGAGAACTGGCCAAGAACCACAACGCCTATGGAGGTTCACAATTTCCTAGGCTTGGCAGGTTATTATAGAAGGTTTATTGAGGGTTTTTCTTCCATTTCTGCACCTTTAACAAAGCTAATACACAAAGAATCCAAGTTTCAATGGAATGAAACTTGTGAAAGAAGTTTTTAATATTTGAAGTGTAAGTTGACTTCTACATCCATATTGGTACTTTTGTAAGGCACAGAAGGCTATGTGGCATATTGTGATGCTTCAGGAGTTGGCTTAGGATGTGTTTTGATTCAACATGGTAAAGTAATAGCTTATTCCTCAAGAAAGTTGCTACTACATGAGAAGAATTATCTAACACATGATCTTGAGCTAGGCGCAGTTATATTTTCTTTAAAAGTATGGCGCCACTACTTGTATGGGGTTCCTGTTGATATATATACCGACCACAAGAGTTTGCAGTACCTATTTAACCATAGGGACCTAAATTTGAGGCAGCGAAGGTGGCTTGAGCTATTAAAAGACTATGATATTGATATCTTAAATCATCCAGGGAAAGCAAATATGGTAGCTGATGCGCTAAGTCATCAGGCAATGTCAAGTAATTATAGGCAGCTCGTGGAAAGGCAAGGGATAACTAAGGATCTGCACCAATTAGCTAGCTTGGGGGTTCACCTTCTTGAATCTTCAGACAAAGGCGTTATTACGCAAAATGTTGCAGAATCCTCATTAGTTTCCAAAGTTAAACAGAAGTAATACATAGATCCTATTCTTTTAAAGCTCAAGGAGAATGTACAACAAGGTATGACTAAGGCATTTGAGCTTACAAAAGAGGGAATACTTTGGTGCCAAAATAGATTGTGTGTACCTAATGTGGATGGGTTAAGAAAATAAATTATGACAAAGGCGCGTCATTCAAGATATTCTATTCATCCTGGTTCAACTAAATTGTATGAAGATTTGAAAGACGTGTATTAGTGGGGTGACATGAAGAACAACATTGCAGAATTTATAGCTAAATATCCAAATTGTCAACAAGTTAATGTAGAACACCAAAAGTCAAGAGGTTATATGTAGCTTATGGAGCTCCCTACTTGGAAGTGGGATATGATCAACACAGATTTCATCACTAGTTTACCTCGTTCCTCTCAAAAGTTTGATTCTATATGGGAAATAGTTGATAGACTCACCAAATCAGCACACTTCCTACAGGTTAAGACTACTTACACGGCTAAAGAGTATGTAAAATTATATATTAAAGAAATAGTTTGGCTGTATGGAGTCCCAATCTCTATTATATCTGATAGGGGAGCTCAATTTACCGCGTTCATTCCAAAAGTGTTTAGGAATGCAAGTGATTTTAAGCATAACTTTTCACCCTCAAATAGATGGCCAGGCGGAATGTACAATCCAAACACTAGAGGATATGTTGCGAGCTTGTGTATTAGAATTCAAAGGTAGTTGGAATGATCATTTTCCACTTATTAAGTTTGCATACAACAATAGTTATCACTTGAGTATCACCAATCGAGTGGTTTGAAGTGGGTGAAACTACCTTATTTGGTCCAGATCTTATTTATCAAGCTATATAAAAAGTTAAGGTGATACAAAAACAGTTAGAAATAGCTCAAAGATGACATAAATCATATGAAGATGTTACAAAAAGAGGGTTAGAGTTTGCTATAGGAGATTGGTGTTCTTGAAGGTGTCACTAATGAAAGGGATAATGAGGTTTGGTGAAAAGGGAAAACTATGTCCCCGCTATATAGGGCCATATAAAATTATTCAAAGATTTGTCCAAGTGGAATATGAGTTAGAAATACCCTAGGATCTTTCAATGGTGCATCCGGCATTTCATGTCTGAATGCTTTGAAAGTACATAGGAGATCTATCTCATATTACTCTAACTAAAGATGTACAGGTTACAGAAGAACTCACCTATGAAAAAGTGCCTACTTCTATACTAGATCGGCAAGTTAATAAGTTAAGAAATAAAGAAGTAGCTTCTGTAAATATGCTTTCGAGGAGCCCGTAAGTATAAGAAATGACATGGGAAGCCAAAGAAGCAATAAAGTTAAAGTACCTTTATTTATTCAAATCTAAAGACAAGGTCCAAGGATGTAGACTTGGGGCACTAAGAAGTAAGTATAAATAAGTAACTGTTATGTTTATCACGGTGAGTTTAAACTTAGTCTTCTATTAGTTT
The DNA here is from genome assembly GCF_002878395.1 of Capsicum annuum. Lineage (NCBI taxonomy): Eukaryota > Viridiplantae > Streptophyta > Magnoliopsida > Solanales > Solanaceae > Capsicum > Capsicum annuum. The sequence goes on from NC_061118.1 coordinate 14,009,054, forward strand.
AGGCTAGCTAGTTATGCTAGCATTCTAGGACGAATATTCCCAGGGAAAGGAGGGGGAGGATGTAACACCCTATTCTGGTGTACTATTTCTACTTATGTGGCACTTGGTAGAGACTTATGGGATAGGTAATGGGCTAATTTATGGCCCCAAACTATGTAAAATATTTGTTGAATAGACTGAGCAACCCAACACCAAAACTGTCCTAAAAGCCCATTACGTTAAAGACCCATTTTAGACTTGAATAAAGCAAGTAGGGGCATCACCTATTTTGACCTTTTGACCAACCTAAGAACTAAGTAGGTGCATCACCTACTATGACTTCCTTTACCAGCTTATTGGGCCAAGTACACTACCACCTACTTAAATTAATTTTGTCCCAAATTAAAGAAGAGAAAAAGAGGAGAATGGACAGCGAAAGCCCAATAGTTTTTAATCCACAAAGGCCCAACATAATAGGCAAGTAGGTGCATCACCTACTTGACAACTTATGGACCAAAAATGGCCAAGAAATTTGGCCAAGAGAAGCTCCTATTAAAGGGATTAAAACCAGCACCTTTAGCTCATGTTAACTTGGATCAAAAAAAGCTTTCTAGGTTTTCTCTCTTGTTCTCTCTTAGCTATACAGCATCCCTATAATTCCACTAGGGTTATTGAGATTTACCTTCCTTCCAAGCTAAAGGTAAGTGAACAAATCAAGAGCTTATCTTAAGAATACTATGAGAATTATGTTCTCCATGATTTAATTATAAGACAACCCTTTTTAAGTATGAAAGCCTCATTATTCTTAATTAATAAGATATTTTTCTCTTCACCTTTGGTTTTTGAGTGAAGGAATCAAGCTATTGAAAAAGTATACATTAGAGAATAAACTACCACAGAAATTAAGGTATGGCTACTATCCGTTTTTCCCTTTTCCTATATACATGTGTTGGTAGAGGATTGTGCCTTTATTCTTTATAAGAACCCAATAGATGGTGAGTTCAAATTTTGGTTGACATATTAAGGGATATTTGGGGATTTTTTGGATCTATTTTTTGTATATATGTTGGGGGTGCTTGGTTGATGTTCAGGGAAAAGTGTGAATAGTTTTCATTGAAAGGTAGAAAAAGGGTATAGTAGTACACCACTGAATTGAATGTCACGTAAGTTCACTGCCCACACCACTTGATATACTATTTTGAGAGTACAATAAAGACAAAACTATTAAGGGGGATATTATAAGAAGTTACATTGCATATGAATTTAATTGGAGAAGAACGAGGTTGAAAGAACACCCTTGGATTAGTTAATTATGGGTAACAACACGGTTACTATTTTAGTTGGTTTAAATGGCATGTATGTGTTAATTAGCTACTAATACTAGTTTTATGCTATTGTAGATTAGTAATTTAAAAGGGAGGACATTAAGTAAAAGTGTGATCAGTTGTGCAGCAAGGTATGTACAATTCAATGATCCTATACGCTTTGGCATGAATCAAACTCTTGTGTTACAAAGTAAGCTTCCTAAGCACTCTTCCTTTCAAATTATACATAAAGGCAGCGTACAACCTTTAAGGTAACTAAAAACCTTATTCAAACTTGTTAGGGTGTTAAAGTACCTAAAGATGTGTTTATTACTAGACCTCCACATTTGCCCTTCTAAATACTAGTATGATATTGATGTTTTCAAAACAAGATTTGTAAGTTATTTTCTTAGCTAACATGTCCTATGGTGTTAGTTAAGCTCCTATGTGTTATATTCCTATTATAGTTGCATCCTCGCTCATTATTGCTGCATCTAGTGCATATTTATATACCTTTTTCTACTGTTCCAAAGTTCTGACTCTAATACATAAGCACCAAAACAACAACTTTAAAGATTAAAAAATGATTAGAAGTGAATCTATATATTTTTAGGTTATATCCCAGGGGTTGAAGGAGCACCTAGCATATGCCAATCCCAACATTATGGGTGGTATCCCAGAGGTTAAATGAAAGCCTAGTATGGATCAATCCCAATTTATGTATTTATAAGGATCGTATCGTAGGAGTTAAAATGCCTAGGATGGGTCATCCACTTTTACCACTGATCAGCTAGTCATTTGTATCACACCTTATAATTTTATAAAGTAAAGAAGGATAAAGTAAAGTAAAGGATGTAATGTACATGATCCCATAAGTACAAGCAAAGTTGGTCTTCTGTATTTATTTATATAGTTATATATTAATATCTGATACTGCTGATCTCTTATTTTATTTATAGTCATTTCATGTTGTACATACTCAGTACATTCTTTGTATTAATGTCCCTTGTAGGGGAGGACACTGTGTTTTATGCCGAAGGTATGGGTACTCAGCTAGTAGACTACCCCAGTAGGAGCACAGGACATCCAGCTGCTATTGGTAAGCTCCATGTTGATTTAGGATTTTCAAGTCTGATATATATATATATATATATATATTATATATATATATATATATATATATATATTGGTATTGTATAGTAGTTATGAGTAAGGCGTGGGTTTGTCCCGATCTTAACTAAGTTCATGTGTCTTTTATAGGCTTTGTATACCAATGTAAATTTAAGCATGGTAGCATTATGTTCTTTTAATTTTATGGACCTAACGACCAAGACTTGAAAATGTAGGTTTGGGCTTACTTACATAGTTTGTTTTCATCAATACATCATATCCATACATAGCATGGCCTTTGAATATTATAGTTATATGCATGGAAGTACAAGGGTATAGGTTGGTGCTCTTGGGCCATTACAACTACGGCTGCCTGTCTGCCCTAATAGGAGTTGAGGCACGACATAAACACTCATTTTCAAGATGAAAACTTCTTAAATAATCTCTCAAACACACGTTTGAAGATTGGAGGCTAGGGTTCCATGGGATGTTCATCTAGAGGCAAAAGATGAGTTAAGTTCTTTTTGGGATCATCTTGTTTAAGGCATGTGACTCTTTCTCTTATTATTTACTCAAATATCATGTATTTTAAATAGGGATTATAACTTGTAAATGATAATTATGAAATTAAATGTTAAGGTTTTGATGCCTAGTGTTGAGTAATGTTTGCTCTAGCTTAGACTTATGTTTATACATGATATTGGTGATGATTTGCACATGTGTGTGCTGGTTGTTTATGGTTTAACCAATGTGTTTTGAGTAACCCTAAGAATGATGATTTCTACTTTGATTTTTGGCATTGATAAAGGCATGCCCATAAGGTATTTGTGAAAAAGTCTAAGAGAAATATCTAGTCATATATTGGTGATGCTTTGAACTAGGTCAATGGCCTAATAAGTGTAAGTGGTTGGTAAATGGTAATTTAAAGACCTTGTTAGCCATATATTCAGTTAATGGATGACTTTGTGGTTTGGAGGGTAAATAGGTTAAAGTCCCTAAACATGAAATTAAACTTGAATTGTGTTTGGAACTAAGTGTGGTATAGAAATGCTAATAAAGAATGAATGGTTTAGTAAGGGTATTGATGACCATAACTTGAATTGAATGATGAATTGAATTAAGGCATTGGCCTATTAAAGTATTTGATTAACAAATTCTTCTATGAAGACCTTGTGATCATACATGGTGTTGAATTAGTTAAATGGGTTGGATTCCCAATGTTGATTAATGATAGTCATGATGGCTTATGGTTAAAATCCCTTGTCTAATATGGTGGATTGTGGTTAGAGTCCCTTGTTTAATGAGATTTCTTGTGCTTAAAGTTCCTTGCCTAATGAGAAGTCTTTTGGTTAGAGTCCCTTAATTAATATAACTTGAGGTTAGAGTCCCTTGCCTAACTAGATGGCTTATGGTTAGAGTCCCTTTGCCAATAAAGGTGCATGTGGTTAGATTCCCTTCCCTAATAAGAAAAGAAATGTACACTTTTATAAGGGTGGAAGGTTGGAGTCAACCCACTCCATGACTCTTGATAGAGTGCATCAAGATTGATTGCTAAGTCTTGTTTCCTTTTTGGCATGTTATGAACATGTTATGTACCTACATGTATGCCTATGTAGATAAATATTGTTGAATAAGATGTTTTGACTTGGTTTTAAATGATGACTCAATTTTCTTCGTATCCTTGAGCTACATGCTATCGTTCCAAAAACTATCTCTAAAGGCTATGTCCCCACATGACATAGGGGTCGGAGCTTATTCTTCTCTTCCTGCAGAGTGACTAAGTGATTGAATCGGTTCATTTGTTGACGTTGAAGTGGTGAGCTTCCCTACTTTGGAAGGCATATATTTTAGTCTCTTATCTTTGTGATAGACTCATTTAAGACTTGGCTTGGCTATTGTTAGGGGCTTGTCCTGTGATATATAGACATTAGATTTGTATAAAGGCATTGTGTTTGACTGTGGACTTGGGTATGCTGGTTAGTATGTTGATGTAAATAAAATGTTTAGACATTGTCTAAGTTATGATTTTAGTTTTGTTTCCACTATCTTAATTTATGGCTGGAGTTCATCCGACACTTATGGATTGGGGTGATGGTTAGTTTGGGTTAATAGGGCGATCTCCAGTCCATGTTGGCTTGAGATGCCCATACGACATGGCCTGGTTTTGGGTCATGTCAAGTTGGTATAAGAGCCTAGGTTCATAGTTATTTGGGTGTCTACAAAGCCATGTCACATAGGGTTTTTTATGGGTGTGTAGCATGCCACACTTATAAAAGTGGGGTTATGGGACACTTAGGAATGTTTTCCTTTCTTCTGTTTTATATCTCAAGCTATAGAGTCTAAGGTATTGGATTCCTCTAATTTCTATTTGCTGATCTTTTAGATCATTCCTCCAAGGTGATTTGAAACTCAGGAAAACTCTTTTGTTTTCACTAAGGGCCGTATGGATAGAGCTCGTCCAACTTCAAGGGTCTAGACTCAAGCTACGATTATAGCATCTAACTATGCTCATGGGGTTCCACCTGTCCCTACTAACCCTGCTTATGAGAGTGACACTCCTACTCAGTCACCATATGAGGATGCTATTAATACTGAGCTTCGTCCCTCTATTAACATCTTAACTCAATTGGTAGCTTCTAAATTGGAGCATGGTGCTTTAGCTACTATTTATTTTAATGCCATAATAGTTGGTCAATTCATGATGCTGCACCCTTCTATGTTACGGGTGCGAAGGTGAAGGAGGATCCTCAAAGTTTCATTGATGAAATTAAGAAGATCTTCCAGATCATACATACTTTGGAGGTTAAGTCTGTTGAGTTTACTTCCTACTAAGTGAAAGATATAGCGTACCAATGGTAGTAAGGGTGGGAATTTTCTAGAGGTATAGATGCTAGTTCTGCCATATACTTGTCCACTCTTTCTTAAATGACCCCATTTGTGGCTGTGTATTTTGATTTTCACCCTGAGTGTCTGTTAATTTCTTTTTCTATTTCTACCTTGGTAAGATGCTCTATGATTGTTAAAAAAGTCTGTAGGGTACGTGTGGTAGCTTATGATAGTAAAAACACTATGTGGACTTGATAGAGTTTGATATGGTTGATTTTGATGTTATTTTGGGGATGGATTGGTTACATTTGTTCGATGCTTCCTTAAATTCTCGAACTCGTACAATCACTTTTATATTTCCTAATGAATCATTATGTAGGAAGGGGGTTCTTTAGTGCCTAACAAGAGATTCATTTCGTATCTTAAGGCCCAAAAGTTGATCTCTAAAGGGTGTTTGTATCATTTGGTTTGAGTTAAACATTGTAACTCAGAAGGTTTTTTTCTAGAATCAATTCTCGTGGTTAATGAGTTTTACAAGGTCTTTTTTGATGACCTTCCTGGTATTCCTCCTTATAAAGAAATAGATTTTGGGATTGATCTTATTTTGGACACTCATCCAATTTCTATTCCTTCTTATAGAATAGATCTGACAAAGCTAAAAGAGCTTAAGGAGCAATTGAAAGACCTCTTACATAAGGGTTTCTATTCATCCTAGTGTGTATCCTTGGGGTGCTCCCATGTTGTTTGTGTGTAAGAAGGATGGTTCCCTTCGAATATGCATTGATTATTGATAGTTGAACAAGGTAACTATAAGGAATAAATATCCTTTTCTTAAGATCGATGATTTGTTTGATCAGCTTCAAGGGGAAAAAATATTTCTCTAAGATTGATCTTAGGTCGGGTTATCATTAACTTAAGTTTATGGAAGTGGATATCCCTAAGATTGTCTTTAGAACCCGGTATGGTCACTATGAGTTCCTACTCATGTCCTTTGGGGTGACCAATGCCCCAATGATATTTATGGATTTGATGAATAGAGTCTTCCATCCATTCATGGACTTTTTTGTTACTGTCTTTAATGATGACATCTTAGTCTATTCTATGAGTGAAGCAGATCATGTCGTTTACCTTCGTGTTTTGTTGCAAACTTTAAAGGATCATTGATTGTATGCCAAGTCCTCTAAGTGCGAGTTTTGGTTGAATGCTGTGAATTTTCTTGGTCATGTTATCTCTAGTGAATGGATTATGCTAGATTCTTAAAAGGTTGCGGTGGTTAAAAAGTGGCCTAGACCTATTAATTTAGCCAATATTTGGAGCTTCTTGGGTCTAGCCGATTACTATAGGAGGTTAGTGGAGATGTTTTCAATGATAGCTTCCCCATTGACCAAATTGATCCAGAAGAAGGTCAAGTCCTTGTGGTCAGATGTGTGTGAGGGTAGTTTTGAAAATTTGAAAGATAAATTAACCTCGGCTCTGGTTTTGATCTTGCCTGAGGGTAATGATGGTTTTGTAGTGTATTATGATGCTTCTCATATTGGGCTTGGTTGTGTATTGATGCAGCAAGGTAGGATGGTGGCCTATGCTTCTAGGAAATTGAAAGTTCGCGAGAAGAACTACCTTACTCATGACTTGGAATGGTTAGCCATGGTTTTTGCAATAAAGATTTGGCAACATTACCTCTATGGGGTTCATGTTGACATCTTTTTCGATCATAAGAGCCTTCAGTATGTGTTTACTCAGAAGGAATTGAATCTCAAACATAGGTGGCGGATCGAGTTATTGAAGGACTATGGTATGAGTCATCATTACCATTTAGGTATAGCTAATATAGTTGTTGATGCTCTTAGCAGGTTATCCATAGGGAGTTTAGCCTATGTGGATGAAGATAAGCGGGAGCTGGTGAAGGACATTCATTATTTGGCTAATCTTGGGGTTCATCTCACAGACTTGGAAGATGGTGGCATATTTGTGCCCCAGGCATTGTGGTTCTCTTTTGTTGTTGAGATAAAGTAAAAGCAAATATTGGATCCCAATTTGGTGAAGATTGAGAGTAGTGTGGGTTAACAAAAGATTATTGACTTTGTCATTGGTGGCGATGGTATCTTGAGGTACCAAGGTAGGATATGTGTTCCCGATGTCGATAGATTGAGGGAAAGGATTATGGACGAGGCTCATGGATCTCGGTATTCTATTCATCCCGATTCTACAAAGATGTATCATGATCTTAGGGAATTATATTGGTGGAATAATATGAAGCAAGATATGGCTAGTTATGTGGCTAAGTGTATTGTGTATCAACAAGTGAAAGTTAAGCACATGAAGCTTGAAGGGTTGAACTAAGAGATTGCATTACCTAAATGGAAGTGGGAGGCAATTAATATAGATTTCATTACCGTTCTTCCCCGGTCTCGGAATTAATGCGATTCTATTTGGGTCATTGTGGATTGGATGACCAAGTTTGCTCATGTTTGCTGGTGAGGACTAATTACTCAGCGGAGGATTATGCTAATTTGTATCTTATGGATATTGTGAAATTGAATGGTGCTTTGCTTTCTATCATTTTGGATCATGGTACTCTATTCTCATCTTACTTTTGGAGGTTGTTTTATAAAGGTTTGGGAATTAAGGTGTGCCTTAGTACCATTTTCCACCCGTAAATGGATGGACAAGCAGAGAAGAGCATCCAAACATTGGAAGATATGTTGTGTTCTTGTGTAATTGATTATGGTGGTAGCTTTTATGACCATCTATCCTTGATTGAGTTCGCCTATAACAATAGTTACTATTCTAGCATTGGCATGGCTCCTTTTGAGGCATTGTATGGTAAAAGATGTTGTTCTCCTATTGGGTGGTATAAAGCTGGTGAGGGTAAGTTGCTGGGGCCCAATTTTGTTCACCAAACCTTAGAGAAGGTGAAGGGATTTGTGATAGGTTGAAAGGCACTCAAAGTCGCCAAAAGTCCTATACAGATGTAAGGCGTAGGGAATTAGAATTTAATGTTGGAGATTGGGTATTCTTGAAGGTATCTCCCATGGAAAGAGTGATGTGGTTTGGTAAGAAGGGAAAGCTTATCCCCCAACATATTGGTACCTACTTTATTTTGAAGAGGGTTGGCAATGTTGCCTATGAGTTAGAGTTGCCTTCTAGTTTGAATTCTATCCACCCAGTTTTCCATATTTCTATGTTGCAAAAATATATGGTTAATCCTTCGTTGGTTTTTCCCTTGGAGGATGTTGGTGTTTCATACTCTTTTCCTCTAAAGAGGTCTCGATGAGGAACTTAGATTGGCAAGTTTACCAGTTACGAGTGAAAGAGGTGGCTTTAGTGAATGTTCTATAGAGGAACCAAAGGTAGGACGAAGCTACCTCGGAGGCAAAAAAGGACATGAAGTCCAACTATCCGCATTTGTTTTCCATTTCAAAAACACGTTCTTGATGTATTTGGTAATCTTCTCAATTTGATTTATGTCTTTTATAGACAATGGGTTCAAGTCCATAATCTTTGAATTGAGCAAGTGTCTTTGAGTTCCAAAGTCAATAACAAGAATGGTTGATTGATAATGATCTTGGCAAGTGCCTTATCCTTGTTGTATTCTTGATTCCTAACTTGATTAAAGGTTAGTTGATGTGTAGTAATGTGTTAACTAGTGTTTTTGCTTGCTTTACCCATCATTTGTGGATAAATGATCCAAGTGGGGGAGAATTGAAACACTTAGGCTTTGGACCCTTAGAAAATTTTCTTAGTTGAAGCTTCTAGACTAGGTACAAATCCAGGTTACTAGTCTTACCCTTGGATATGACTTAGTGACCCTCTTTCATTTGCTAGGTAGTGTGGTAAGGGATTACACTCTATCCAAGATATGACTTAGCCTCCCTATGGACGTATACTAGGGCACGAGTCAGACCAAGCCTAGTCGTATAGAGTGCTGAGTTGACCTAGTTAACACTGACTTGGGTATGGTTTTGGGGATATGATTTAGGATACCATTCGTACCCTTGGCTATGATTCATTTGTGTGTGGTCGTAACTTGGTCAGTGTAGGGGTCTTTGGTGAGGCCTAGGGTACAAGTTAGGGTACCACTCACCTAGGGTAAGGTTGAGCTAAGTAAGTCGTACCCACCTGGGAAGTCACTTTTCATATTTTAAGTCAAGGGATCTATGGTCATTTTCCACCCAAAATACCCTAGTGTCCCCTCACTATATAATGTATTGTGGCCTCCTAAACACTTATTGCAAGATTAAAACCTCCCAAATACTATCTCAGACACACTTGTGAAGATTGGAGCTAGGGTTCCAAGGGGTGTTCATCTAGAGGAGAAAAAGGAGTCAAGTTATTTGGGGGATCATATTGTTTAAGGAATGTGACTCTTTCACTCATTATTAACTCAAATATCATGTATTTTAAACATGGATTATGACTTGTAAATGGTGATTTTGAAATCAAATGTTAAGGGTTTTGATGCCTAGCGATGAGTAATTTTTACTATTGCTAAAACTTGTGTTTATACATGATATTGGTGATGATTTGCACATGTGGGTACTTGTTGTTTGCAGTTTAACAAATGGGTCTTGAGTAACCCTAAAATGATGATTTCTACTTTGATTTTTGGCAAAGGGCATGCCCACAAGGTGTTTGTGAAAATATCTAAGTAAAATATCTTGTCACATGTTGGTGATTTTTTAACTAGGGAACTGGTCCAATAAGTATGAGTGGTTGGTAAATGGTATTGTAAAGACCTTGTTATCCATGTATTGAGTTAATTGATTACTTTATGATTTGCTGGGTAAAGGGGTTAAAGTCCCTAAATATGAAATAAAACTTGAATTATGTTTGGAACTAAGTGTTGTATAGAAATTCTAATGAAGAATGAAGGGTTTGGTAAGTGTCTTGATGACCATAATGTGAATTGAATTAAGGCATTGGCCTATTAAAGTGTTTGATTGACGAATGCTTTCATGAAGACCTTATGGTCATACATGGTGCTGAATTAGTTAAATGGGTTGAGGTCCCTAAGTGTTAATTGATGGATGTTGATGTATGGACAAAGGGTTAGAGTCCCAATGTCAATTAAAGATAGTCGTGACGGCTTGTGGTTAAAGTCCCTTGCCTAATACGGTGGCTTGTGTTTAAGGTCTCTTGCCTAACGAGATTGCTTGTGGTTAAAGTCCCTTTCCTAATGAGATGGCTTCCGGTTATAGTCTCTTGCCTAAATATGCTGGCTTTTGGTTATAGTCCCTTATTTAATATGGCTTTAGGTTAGAGTCTCCTGCATAACTAGAAAACTTATGGTTAGATTCCCTTGCACAATGAAGATGCATGTGGTTAGAGTCCCTTTTCTAATAAGAAAAGAAATGTACAAATCTATAAGGATGGAGGTCGGAGTCCCTCATTTCATGACTCATGATTGAGTGCATCAAGATTGCTTGCTAAGTCTTGTTTCCTTTTTTGGCACGTTATGAATATGTTATGTACCTATATGTATGCCTATGTATATAAATGTGGTTGAATAAGATATTTTGACTTGGTTTTAAATAATGACTCAATTTTCTCCTTATCCTTATGTTACATGCTAGCGTTCCAACTACTAACCGTCTCCGGACGCTATGTCCCCATATGACATAGGGGCCGAAGATTCTTCTTCTCTTCTAGAGCAGTGGCTAAGTGATTGAAACAGTTTGTGTGTTGACTTTGAAGTGTTGAGCTTCCCTACTTAAGAAGGCATACATTTTATAGTATCTTATCTTTGGTCATAGACTTTTGTTAGACATGGTTTGGCTGTTTTCAGGGGCTTGTCCCGACACATATAGACATTAAATTTTTATAAAGGCATTGTGGATAACTGTGGACTTGGGTATGTTGATGTAAATAAAATTTTTAGACATTGTCTAAGTTATGATATTAGTTTTGTTTCCCCTATCTTGATTTATGGTTAGAGTTCATTTGAGACTTATGGATTGGGGTAATGGTTTAGTTGGGTTAATAAGACGATCTTTTATCATGTTAGGCTTGAGATGCCCATACGACATGCCCCGATTTTTTGTCATGTCAACCATTGACCCAGAGGTATTATGAATTTAAGTCACTTATTGAACCAACTCTAGTGTCATTGATATTGTAATGTAACATGATAGGTACATCTATTGTTGTAGCTTGACCCTTAGTTAAATATAAATAGTTCTTGGCAAGATGTACCTATATTTTGTTAACCCACTCAACCCACCCATATTTTAGTGGGTTGGATGAGTGATATTTTAGATGGGTAAATTTGGGCTTCAACCGATATTTAACCTATAGAAATATGGATAAATATGGGTAAAAATGATATGCCATACTGGTTTTGTAATTTATATGTTTTTGACACCAAAGTACTAAATATTTAACTATCCCTACATCCCACTGGTTCATTTCTTTGTAAAATTCTCATATCAGAGGAAACAAATGATTAGTAATCTTATAGTTATTCTACAAATATACAATGGAATTTAATTCTTTCGTGTACTTATATTGCTGGAAACAAAATATTATCTTCAAACCTTTTGATTCTCTTGTTTTATGGCATAATTATATTATTGTGAAAGTTTTTAAAAGGAAAAACTTTAAATTTAATGAGAATGGGATCATTGATAATAGGTTCTTTTTCACAACTTATAACACTGATCAGTGTTGGTAAAGTAAATTTTCAGCAAGCTTTTGGCTTTAGGATATAAAAATGGGTCTGAATGATTTTTACCCAATCCTTATTTTACCCAATCTGATTTTTACTCATATTAATATGGATGGGTTAAAACTCAATTTGTTTTTATTTAATTTGCTTTCAACTAGCCCAAAAATGAACCTACCCACCCATTTTTCACCTATGGATACAAACAATCAAAGCTATTAGAAGAAATGAAATGCAGATTGAAATAAATTTTAACATAAGAATAAAAGTTCCCTTGACTTTTCTTTTGATAAGATCGTTAATTTAAAAATATGTTCCATAAGAAATGTAATCATGATCTTCTGGCATATTTCTTAGTCAACATAGTATTGTTGTTTGAGGATCTTATAATTTTCTAAAGTTTGGCCCATTTGATAAGGACGGAAATGATTTAAGGAGTTGAGAAACTCTCAATAAAATAACTTGTATTTTTTTATTTAGCAGACTTTGATCAGGTTCTTGTGTGTAATACTAGGAGGGTTAGTAGTAGAGAACCTGGTATTTGGATACTTAGAATTACTTCACTCAGATGTTCAAAAGGTCATATGCTCTTTATAATAATTTATTTTATAGACGTGGAACCTAAGAAGTACTAGTTGCTAAGTGATTTTCCATCAAATGTGGGTAGTTGGACAAAGTTCTAAGGTGGTTGTGCTTCAATGAGAATAAAGCTGACTCTCTAGTGAGATGGGATGTACTTACCACTTTTTCACTATTAAGTCATCATCACGAGGCTCGATCAAGACTAGCAGAGGCCATGACTTCAAGAAGATAAATTATCTATTGTATTGATATGATAGAGAGCACTTTATGAGACTATAAGGTTTAGCCTAAATGAGTGATAGACTTAGGGGACATAAAACTTTTAACCCTCCTTCCTATTTTTTTCTTTTTGCAAGCAAAATATGTCAGAAAGGTTATTGAAACACCAAAAATTTTAACCCTTGAAGATTCCTTGAGCTTTAAGATCATTGGCCTAGTTACGAATGGACCTCATGAGTCGTAGGGTGTCCTGACTAGTCGTTTTGATGAGTCGTAGCTAAACCAATAAATTTATGGCTTGATTTTGCTTTGAGTATGAGTGGTTCACAAGGAGCCGTAATGATATATGAGTCATTAAGTGTAACGTAGGGTGTCCAGTGTAAGTCTAAATTTGGATTTTGAGTGGAATACGACTGGACCCTATGAGTCGTAGGGTCCTATTATAATTCTTGTGGTTGATTCATAAGGAAAATAGTATAAGGTGCCTTGGTGGTATTTCATTGGGTATGACTCGTAGTTACAAGTCGTAAGGAGAGGTTGCAAGTCAAGGGTTTGACTCGTAATCAATGGTAGACCTTTTTCAGCTTTTAAGTTGTGGGCATTCTAGATATTTCCCCTTTTACCCAACTTGAAACCCATGTCTTGTAACCTTTTTACGGTGTCATTATTGTGCAGAAACAATCAAAGTAACTTCTAAAATACTCCCAAATCCTCAAGGTCAAGAACTCTTAGGGTTTTCGACAGGTTGATCAATTAGGGGTCTCAAGGGAGACTTCTCTCCGTACATTTTACAATTACAAGCATGTTACTCTTCCCTCATTGTTAATTTTGTAAAAGCATGCATTTTAAGGTATTGTTCATAAGATGTTTATATGGGTTTTGAAATAAAGGTCGGGGTTTTTGAATATTTATGAATAGAACAATGTTTCTCATGATTTATATATGATTTCCATGCCTTAAATATGGTTTTGAAGTTATGGGTGCATAGACTTAGCGAATGAACTATGGAATTGTGATTTTCCCAAACTTGTGACTTTTGAATGGTTATGACCCCAACCCCACAAGTCAAATTGGTTTGGATTATAATAAATGTGGGAATTTGGAAAATTGAGCTAGTCTTGAACAATTGCATGATACAAAGAAGTATATTAAATACAATGGTATAATTTAATGAACAAAGGGAGTCAGTGACCCCTCCGTATATTAATGAACAAAGGGAGTTGTTTTCTCTAAGTTAATGGGAATTAGTTTGGCATGTTGTTATTACCTTACAAGTGTAGTTAGTATGACGATACCAATAATGTATGCCTTAATGTGAAATATGGTTTAACGAATGGGAATGTGTTACACTTATTTTAATTGGGCTTTAATAAGGGTTGTGTAGCTGAGTCGTTGTCCGAGTGACCGATATTGGAAACTATATCTACCGATGTTGAGGTCAATGTGAATAGGGAGGTTTGAGTACTCATTATTATTTCATGATTAGAGAGGTTTGAGTCCCCCGTAAATGATTATATCTTTAGGTGCTTACGTTACCTTGGTATATATTGGGAGGTTTGCATCCCCGTGTGCATATATATGATATTATTCTCCTATTCATGTGGCAATACGCACTGGGGACCAACCATGGGGTGAGATATATGGCCCATATAGCCTGTGGGTACTATTATATGATGGTTGATCTACATAATCCAAGATAAAGTTTTGAAATACATGTTAAGCCTTGTTCCCTAGCCCAACATGCGATATATATGTGTGTGTGTGTGTCTCTGTGTGTGTTTATGCATTTGATTATGTGCATTGATTTTGAATAATTTTAACTATTGATCATGTCATTATGTTATCTTTATCTTCTGAGTTACATGCTAGCATTCGCCCCATTAACCATCTTCAGACATTGTATCCCCACGCGATGGAAAATTTGGTCATACTCTTACTCCTCCTGCTTAGTGACTTGGATTTGGGATCAGCTAGCGAGTCAGATTGAAGTGCTAAGCTTCCATACTTTGGAAGACCCCATTTCATGATTATCATTTGCTCTACATTTTAAATATTCCTTTGGATTTGTTTTGTGGCTATTGTTGGGGGAATCTCGCAACACTTTATTGATATACAACTTTGGATCAATTGTTTAAAAGCCTTTGTTTCGAGAACTATGCTATTGGGCAGTTTTGATTGGTTGTTTGGCCGCTCATCGGTTGGTGATAACAGACTTAATTAAAACTTTCCCAAGCTATTGCATACTATTTTATTATATGTTCAGAATTCATCCAACCATGAGCTGTGGCAAGTTTGGTTTAGTTAGGTGCAGGGGGTGATCTACAATCCATGTGGGACTTGAGATATCTGTAATGGCCATGCCCTAGTTTGGGTTATAAAAAGAGTGGTATCAGAGCCTAGATTTGGTATCATTAAGTGTCCAACAAAGTCGTGTCAAGTAGAGTCTCATTTATGGGTGTGTAGCACGCCATACTTATAAGGGAGAAGCTACAACGCAATTAGGAAAGTTTCACTTTCTTGTTGTTCTATTTCAAGCTATAGAGTCTAAGGTCTTGAGTCTTTCTAATTTCCATTTGTTTGCTTTTTAGATCATGCCTCCCAGATGATTTGAAGCTTATAGAAACTCCTTTGTCCCACTTAAGGACAATGCTAATGGGACATACCCTACTTATTAGGTACAAACCTAGTCTAGGGGTCCAATTATTGATTACCTTTCTAGAGTTCCATCAGCCTCTTCTAGTCCTCCTTGAACTCCTCAGGCTTTTATGTCCAATGCAGAATTTCTTTAGTCCATTCATATATTGGCTTAGTTGGTAGCTTCTCAATCTGAGCATGTAGCTTCTGTTAATTCATCTTCTGAGGCCACAAGGGTTGGCCAGTGTATGAGGTTAAGTCCTCTTATGTTGACTGGTGTTAAGGTTGAGGTGGATCCTCAAAACTTTATTGATGAGATGGAGAAAATATTTTGGTTCATGCATGCTACTAATGTGGTAGGTGTAGAATTCGCTGCCTATCAATTGACGGATGTAGCATACCAATGGTATGAGAAATAGGAATATTCTTAGGGAGACGATGACAAATGCGCACCATGGGATGATTTCATTAGTGTCTTTCTAAACCACTTCTTTCCATAAGAGTTGAGGGAGGCAAAATTGGAAGAGTTTATTAATATGAAGCAAGGTAGGATGACGATCAAAGAATATGCCTTGAAATTCCATCAGTTGTACCGATATGCTCCCGAGTTAGTGTCTAACATGAGAGCTATAATGAGGAAATTTTCTTTTGGTTGTCCCATTATTTAATCCTTGAGAGTAAGGCCGCCTTATTGGACAAGGATATAGACATCTCTAGATTGGTTATGTATATGCAACAAGTGGAGGAAGAGAATAAGAAGAAGATGGAGATAGGGCAGAGGCAGAGTAAAAAGTTTAGATTTTCTGATTAGGGTGGAGGTAAGAAGAAGAGTGGTAGATATAGTAGAAAGTGGTCTAAGAAGAAGAGGGGAAGTTTTGGTTTTTACTAGTGCTCTTTATTCAAAGCCGTCAGGTAATCATCATTCTCAGCATGATGGTTGGTTTAGGGTATAGGGTGCCTAATCTCAGGCTGGTGGGGCTCATTCTGCTCCATCATATCCTCGTTGTAGATTCTCTGGGCAGGCTCACTGTGGGTTTGGTAAAGAGGGGAGGAATAGGTGTTTTAAATATGGTCAGATTGGTTATTTGTAGAGGGATTATCCTTCTAAGGTTGTTTCAGGGGAAAATAAGATTCTTGTTGCCACTTCATTAGCTCTTGTAAAAGGGTGCTACTTTGTGTCTAGCATTGGCACTAACTATAATCACTTGTATTCTCTTTCTACCCGCCAGGACTTTGAGGCATCTCCTGATGTCGCCACTGATATGTTACGACTCTTTCCTTATGATGTGTATTGCTTGCTTGATCCGCAGTCTACTGTTTCTTATGTGACCTTATTTATGGCTATTTTTTATTTTGGTCCCGAGTGTATACCTGATCCCTTTTTTGTTTCTACCCCATTTATTATCATCATGAGTAGCTAGTTCTTCCTCTTGGGATTATGTTAGAATAAGGTGCAATTCTGTGTGGGTTGTGATTAAATTATGAATTTGCTAGTTTGTTGGTGACGGGTTCTTCTATTATTCGAGAAAATTTGTTGGGATTTATGGGTGAAAGCCCCAAATACCCAAATAGGTTTGATGGGTGAAAATCCCAAACTCTTGAAAGCTCAAATAATCCTTGAAAAGGGGGTTTGGGTGAACTTTTGGAACCCATATCATCCTTGAAAGAGGGATATAGGAACCAAGGAAATAGTAGACAATTATTGGGCTTAGTTTTCTAATATTCATCATCTTAGACATAAGGGTGAATATGAGGTTGACAATCCCTGGGTACCATCCTATAAATAGGAGTGCCTAATTAAGGTATAGGGTGGCTTTAGTTGACACACTCGTTAGATGCTCGAAAGAGCCAATGGTTGAAATCTTTGTGGTTTTTTTGAAAGAATAACCACAAAGATCTTCGACCTAGACTACCACATAATTAACAATTAAAGCTTGAATCAAATTTTCACAAACTCATGCATGACTTTCCCTTAGGAGAGCATAATCCCAAGACTGTGCCTAATTAATTACACTCTAATTATTCTTAGTCTCGAATTAGTCCTTTAGAAGCCCAAGAATTACTTTCACATTCAAAAAACGTTGAGAACCCCCAAACCATTTTGTACCATAGGTTTTGAACTTAGCAAGAAACTATTATTTCGGACTTACTCGCCGCCACCCATATTGTTACTCGTGGATTCAACCCTAAATCCAAAGTTGAGTAAATATATTGACAATGACTACCTTGTACTTTAATTGACGTGTAAGTTTAGCGTTATATAAAATAGCACCAATTTTGGGGAACAATTTGGTGTATTGAGTTATTTTTGAATTTTAGTTTACTTACTTTGATTCAAACTTGTAAATAGTTTTTTGTGATTTTATTTTGTTTCTTTTGTTAGTTAGGTTCTTATCTTTTTATTTTGTTGTTAATATGGTATCGTGGAATTCATGTGTGTTTGGTGGTAGAAAATCATACCTTGATGATCCATGTCCATATTATGGTGGACCCCACTGTTTGAAAGATTATAGATATGCTCCCCAGAAAGAGATGAGTGCACCATCTTGATCTTATAGGGAGTATGGTTGTTTTCAATGTGGTGGTCGGGATAGATATTAGAGTGAATGTCCAAATGCCCGTTCCCCCATTATACTAACTCGGTTGCTAGTTCTTCTTATGATTTTGATAGGTCTTATGAGAAAGAAAGGGAAGAACGAAGCTTGAAAACTATTGGTGTTGAAGCAATACTTCAATATATGTTGGAGTTAACAACAATGTTGGAGGAGAAAGCAACTGTTATACGCCAATCCAACAAGAAATTTGGAGAGAAAATCTTGAAGATAGAAGATGTGGGCACGAAAGTTAATCATTCAAACACCACAACCATGCCCACTCTTCTAAATGAGCTTGATATTGAAATGCCCTTGCTGATTTCCCATCCAACCAAAGCAAACATGAGAGATAATGCCAAAAAGGAAGAAATGGTACTAGAATCGGAGGAAGAAGCCAAGAAAATCCCTTATAAAGACTCTAGTCCATTTTTGGGTGAAGATGACCAACGAACACTAAAATTAAGGGAAATGCCTATTCTATACACTTTTCAACATTATGCTTTGGACAATATTGGTAGCCAAAAATAGGGGAAAACCAAGTTTGAGAAGTGTGGCAGCCCTACAGAAAATAGAGTAAAACAGAGGAGCAAAATACCTCAGGTACCGCGATCGCGACTAAAGGATCACGATCGCGATATCGCGAATGTGGCATATATGTCGCGATTGTGATAGTCTCTCCAGCCTGCACCTTGATTATCACTGTGGGTTCATGGAGCCCTTTAACACTTCTTATGCTTTTATATTATATTGTGAGGTCACTTCAATCCTTACAGTTAGGGGTGCGGCCCTACCTTTATATGTATTCATTGGTTTGCCATACTTAAACTTAGTTCACTTAAAGCATGAAAATTTTATGAATTCATTATTTTTGTTTGTATTTGGCTATTTCCTTTAATAATAATGTTGGATGAGATATTTCCTAAGGTAGATTGAGTGACATCATTCTTAAAGGAAAAATGTTGTGCCTGGGTTTTGAGCCATGGATGCCGAGGAAGTCTTAGTAACCATGGCATCGAGATCACAAATGTAAGGAAAGTCTGAGTACCTGTGGCATTCTAGATTTGGGATCGTACTCATGCCATTGGCAAAGTATGAGTAACCATATGGTTGGTTTGTCCATATGAAGCCGCCACCATCACGGTGAGCTACTGGAAATAGACAAATGGGAAATAAGGTTCTTTGCAATGTAGGGCTATCACAGAGGGCCACTGGAATTTGACGATTGCCATTTTTACCTTCACCGTGATGTTGCCCAGCTGGCATACTACTTACTAAAATTGCCCTAACTTCTTAACCGAGTATTGGATTAGAGAAAAATCGGTATCGATGGAAATTTTATTTAATTATCTACACCATGGAGGGTCTAAATCTAGAAAAATCCATATGGAATAAAAGTTTTTCATTTTTTAAGCTATCCTTTGACATTCTAGGGGCTAAATTAAGCTACGGAAAGCACGGGGTGTTACACTGTAGTGCCTTAGAGTACTCTAGGATCTTGTTGTGGTAATGGAAATATTGGTTATTAGTTTATACAGTGCTCCATATGCAAGTTGGTTGTTCATAATGTGCTATCATATGTTCCCCGCAATACTAAAGTTCTCGAGGTATGCTACGATTGCGAGGAGGATGGTTATTTTAGTAGGGAGTGAACTTGGAATTTGTTGGTCATACAGTTGGGATCAGCCCGTGCTTCTTGATAGGTTAGAGCTTTAGGGGTTTGCTACAACTATAAAGACATTAATTATTGGTCTAGAGTGTGTCCCTAGTATGGGACTACTAGTCATTTGGCTCATCTAGAATAGTTTCATGGTTATGTGTTACCTTCAGTTTGAGATAGGGCACTTAGCACCTCATTTGGTAATTCAGAGACTCAGTTTGAGTTTGGACCCACTCAAATTCATGCCTATTCGGTTAGGTTAGGAATATGACTTCATATTCTACCATGATAGGTGCACTTTTTATTTTCTATCTTTACCATTTTATTTAAGTGTATTGTGATTTTCAAACCTATCAATTCTTATATGTCTTGGTATTCTTATATTGATTGCAGTATGCCTTGATATAGAGTTCATGATTATATAAATACCCTTGTAGATGATTGTTTTTTATAGTGGATAGAGTAGATCAGTATTAAAGTTTTGCTAGGGGTATATATTTAGGTTTGAGTCCCATTTACCTCGGTATATTAGCCTTCTTATGGCCCTATAATGTTACTTGATGTTGATTTTATTTTTTGTACCACCTATACTTTATACTAGTGTTTCAGTTGCTATTATTATTATTATTATCATAGTTTGATCTTTGTCTTACCTTTCTTTATAGATGGTTGGACAAGCATCATCTAGTTAGAATTGCTTTCTTGGGGCATATTATGTCTATTTATGGTATTAAGGTTGATCCCCAAAAGATTGAGGCAGTGACAAAATGGCCCAGACCCATGACTTCAACAGATATTCAAAGCTTCTTGGGTTTGGAAGGGTATTACAAAAGATTTATATAAATTTTTTCTTCCATAGATGCAACACTTACTAAGTTAACCCAGAAAAAGGTAAAGTTTGTGTGGTTTGACTCCTGTGAGAATAGTTTTGAGAAGTTGAAAGAAAAATTGACTACAACACCTTTTTTGACTCTTCTAAAAGGCACAGAGGGTTTGTTATGTACTGTGATGCATCCCGTGTGGGACTTGGGTGTGTACTTATGTAGCACGGTAAGGTGGTGTCTTATGCATCCAGGCAGTTGAAGGTGCATGAGCGAAATTACCCCACCTATGACTTGGAGTTAGCGATTGTGGTGTTTGCACTTAAAATCTGGCAGCATTATCTTTATGGGGTGCATGTTGATATTTTCACAGACCATAAGAGTTTATAGTATGTTTTCTCGCAGAAAGAATTGAACCTCAGGCAAAGGCACTGGATAGAATTGCTAAAGGATTATGACATAAGACTGCACTACCATTCGGGCAAGGCAAATATGGTAGTCGATGCCCTCAGTAGGTTATCTATGGGCAGTCTTTTACATATTGAAAAGAGAAAGAGGGAGATGGTGAAGGATATTCACCAACTTGCAAATCTAGGAGTAGGACTCTTAGATTTTGAAGATAGGGGTGTGGTTGTTCATGAGGTATCTAAATCTTCCTTTTGTGCTGAAGTTAAAGAGAAGCAGATCAAAGATCCCATCTTAATGCAGATCAAGAAAGATGTGGGTCAAAAGAAGGTGATGTCCTTTAAAATTAGTGGTGATGGAATTTTAAGATATTAGGGTAGATTGGGTATGCTAAATGTAGATAGTCTGCGGAACAGAATCCTTAACGAAGCTCACACTTCGAGGTATGTTGTTTGTCCAGGCCCTACCAAGATGTCTCATAATCTGAAAACCATTTATTGGTGGAATAATATGAAGCATGATGTGGCTAACTATGTTGCCAAGTGTTTGAACTGTCAACAAGTTAAGGTAGAGCATATGAGGTCTGGTGGTACTTCCCAAGAGATTTCTTTACCTTTATAGAAATGGGAAATGATCAATATGGATTTCATTACGGGACTTCCGACGTCCCAAAAATAGTATGATTCTAATTGGAAAATTATTGATCGGCTGACTAAGTCAGCTCACTTTCTGCTTGTGAGGACTAACTTTTCGGGAGATGATTATACCAAGCTATAATTGAGGAGATAGTCTATTTGCATGGGGCACCTATATCCATCATATCTAACAGAGGTACGCGATTCTCTTCATAGTTTTGGAGGTCTTTTCAGAGGGGTTTAGGTACCCAAGTGAACCTAAGTACTACTTTCCACCCTCAGACTGATAGGCAAGATGAGTGCACTATTTAGACTCTTAAGGATATGTTAAGGGCCTGCATAATTGAATTCAAGGGGAGTTGGGTGGATAACTTTCCATTAATAGAGTTTGCATATAATAACAGTTACCATGCCAGTATTAAGATGGCTCCTTTTGAGGCATTGTATGGAAGAAGATATAGGTCGCCAATAGGGTGGTATGAAGTGGGTGATACGGAGTTGTTTGGGCCTGATCTTGTTCATCAGGTAATAAAAGAAGTGAAAATTATTAGAGAATAACTTAAGACAGCCCAGAGTAGACAGAAATCCTATGCTGATGTTAGGAGAAGAGACCTAGAGTTTGAGCTTTGTAATTGGGTTTTTATTAAAGTTTCCCCTATGAAGGGAGTTATGCGATTTGGGAAGAAAGTTAAGTTGAGTCCTTGCTATATAGGACAATACCATATTTTAAGAAGGATAGGTAGGGTTGCGTATGAGTTAGAGTTGCCTGAAAGTTTGAGTTTTGCTCATCTGGTATTTCACATATCCATGCTGAAGAAATGTATTGGAGACCATTCCCTAGTGTTGCCTGTAGAGGATATCAAGGTGACAGACTCATTAACATATGAAGAGGAACCTATTTCAATCTTAAATCACCAAGTTTGGAAGTTGAGGAGCAAAGAGATAGTTTTGGTTAAGGTGTTGTAGAGGAATCAAAACGTTGAAGAAGCAACTTGGGAATTAGAAGATGACATAAGGGCAAGATACCCAAACCTGTTTGATCCGGTGAATGACAAAATGGAAGGCACAATACTTGTTCTATTATTTTATGGTCTTGGTATACCCTAAATCATGCTTTTCTATGTTCCTTGTCATCATTCGGGGATGAATGATTCCAAGGAGGGGATAATGTAACACCCTACAAAAAAAATTATCCATCTGTTAGCTCGTGGGAATATGCTCTTACAGTTAAATGACTAGAAAAGTGTCAAAGAGATAGTCTTATTTTTTGGCTTCCAAAATGAGTAAAGTTTAAACCATATATATAGTTTCCCTAATTTTTACTTTTTATCATGTGGGAATTTGAATGATCTTTTCGTCGATATAAGATTCTACCAAATCCGATATCCGGGCAAGAAATTATGGCTAATTTAAGTCCTAATCATAAAACACCATCATTTTGGTGCTTGATGCATCGTGGAGTGGGTCTGTTTAGAAATTGTCAAATTCTAGTAGCCTAGTGCAATTGTGGCATATTTCACTGAAGATTCAAGTCCCAACCAGTGGACAACGCAATAGCTCCACGTCGCGGTGACCTTAAGAATCCCATTCGTTAATTTATAGTGAGCTATCGTGATTGTGGCGCGTCACGGTGGTCCATAAAACTAGGCTCCCGATTACATTTTACTCTGTCTCATTAAGGGCATATTAGGTATTTTCCACCCACCTTATCAACTTGAACACGGGATTATACCCCCAAGTGCCCACATTATTCCTATTTTCTTCAGAAATTCACAAGAACACTCTCTAGGGTTACAAACAAGAATCCCAAATAACTCAACATTCAACCGTGGATTTAAGAAGATAATTAGAGAGTTGGAATCCCCACATCTTAGGCTTTATGAGTCATCTATTATTTTCCGAGATTGAGGTACGCAGAGTTTTTCTAAAATCTCATGGGCATAGAAATCATGTTTTTAAGAAAAGGGTTTCGGATTTATAAATATATTCATGTTTTATAAGCATTCATGATATTGTTTTGGCCTCTGGGCCTTTCCCCAAATTGATTTGAAATTTTATATATATATATATATATAAGCATGTGTTTTAAGGTTGATGATTGAATTGAGAGCATGATCCATGAAAAAATCCCTCTCTTGTGATGATTTTCATTTACTTATGATATACCATGAAATCGTTTAAATGCATCTCAAAAAGCATATTATGAAATGTCTTGAATAATGTTATACTTGGATTATGATTTTGATTCCAAAAGAGAGAGGGTTATTTATGTTGATGAATGTTGAACATAATCATATAATGAAAAGAGTTGCATGGTTTGTTAAAGATTACATGACCATCACTT
Source organism: Capsicum annuum (assembly GCF_002878395.1). Taxonomy (NCBI): domain Eukaryota; kingdom Viridiplantae; phylum Streptophyta; class Magnoliopsida; order Solanales; family Solanaceae; genus Capsicum; species Capsicum annuum. Next base: position 14,032,825 of record NC_061118.1, read on the forward strand.
GTTTATTGAAAGGATGAGAACTTTTGCATAGCTTTGGCTTATATTTTTAGAACATGAAATCTCTTATGCGAATTAGATATTTGGGTGGTCTGAACTATGTGTTAATGAAAGATCATTATTATATGACCATATGGTTGGTGCACACTTGGTATATGTGTATGTGTGTGTGTATGTGTTGGGATGGATAGTGCCTTGGTGGGTTTAGTTATTCCTTGGTTCGTGCGGCAATCATGCATTGGGAACCTTCCAGCAGGGGGAGCTGGACCTATATAGCCCATGGATTTCTTTTGGATGAATTTAGCTACGTAGTTTAAGTTAAATTTTTAAACTCTTGTGTTCGTAACCAGTATCCCTATCCCGGCATCCTATATATATGAATATGAATGTGGTGCATATAGTTTATGACTAGATTTTAGTAATTGTTTTATTTTATCCATATTCCCTGAGTTACGTGTTAGTTCTTATCCTACTAACTGTCTTTGGAAGCTACATGATTTTATGATGTAGAATATGAAAGGTTTTTTGTTACTCTTGTGCAGCGTTAGGTGGTTGAGCACGTCTGTTGAGTTTTTGTGAAGGGTGAGTCTCTATCCTTTGGAAAGCCTTATCATTTCATTATTCTTTATTTATTGTCATAGTGCTTTTAGATTCTTTTTGTTGATAGTTGGGGGTATGTCCCGACTTAATGTTATTCTTGTTTTAGAGGCTTTCGTGGACAAGTGTGGGTGGATAGTTATTTGAATTCTTTGAACCATCATTTGATTTCATCTATTCCTATTATTATTATTGCCATAGGTTAGTTAGGATTCTACTTATTTTTATGATTATTGGGCTCTTGTGGTTAGGTTAAGGGTTGGTATTGGGTACATGATGCCCTTGAGATACCCTTCATGACTATGCCCTAGTTCAAGTCATGACAAGCTTGGTACCAAAGAATGGTTCAAAGTCATTGGGTATCCACAAAGCCTTTTCCAGTGAATTCCTTTTTATGGATGTGTAGCACTTCACAATTATATTGGGAAGGCTAATCAATGCCTAAAATACACCTCCAATTGAGGATAAAGCAGTTGTTGTTAACTATAATAACCCAACTAGGTTGGGAACGAACCCATAGGGAAGACTTGGATGTATATCTTTGGTCGCTAAATTCAATGGGCTTAGCTAAAAGTAAATGGGGGTTTCTAGTAATAGTATCGAACAAGTAATAGCATGTAACTTTGGTTGTAAACAATCGGCGAAGAACACTAGAGTTGTGTTCCCCCTAGCTTCTCAAATCTGTAGGTTTATCATGCTTTGCTGAACCAACCCAGTACTTTGCATATAGAATCTGATAAGTTATGTACCATCAACTGTCTTGTGGACTCATTGATGGATTTCATCCTTTACCTTTTGAGTCTCAAGACGTCGCATTACTAACCCTTATCCTAGATTCCAGTTAACTATTACCTTTTGAGTCTTAAGTTATTAGCTGACAGTTAACCATCTTACATAGATACTACTGATTATCTTGGATCGGCAATTAATCTTCAAATTATTGTTATAATTATCTTTTCCTAGTCACTACTCCTCTTGTGGAGTAAGTAGCAAAAATCTAGGCGGGATCCTAATGTTTGCAATCTCTAAGACAACTATCAAATCAAAGATAATACAATACATGTACAAGTATTCGTTTAGAACAACTTTGCACTTCCCCTACTTCATTAATTTCCATGGTTCCCACTACCCTAGCAAAGGATTTTATCCACTCGTGTTTGTGTAACGATAAACAAAGTTCATGATTGAATCCATTAAACAATATCACAAAAATAATTCAATAAAACTCAAAGTATGGAACTGAATTATCAACCAAAATAAATTAAAAAGCAGTCCCAAGGTTAAATTTGAATATTGGAATCAAAATATAAGTTGTAAGTTTTAAGAGTGCATCATCTAACTACAAAACGTCAAAAGGGTATATATATATATATATCTATATATATATATATATAGTACACAAGAAACCCCTAAAAATCAAATCCAGAATGAAAAAGGAAATTTGAGGTCAGTATCCACTTACTTAGGCCGGATACGAACTGTATGTACCACATACTGACCGTATGTGACCCTAGGTAAGTGACAAAACTTAGGTACAGATCTTGCAGCTCTCTGTACTTTTAATCTCTACACATACCTGGGCCACATTCGGACTGTATGTGCCACATACGGAACATATGTGGACATAGGTAAATGTAGAGTCTTTTTTTCCTACTGCTTAGCCTCTGGACTTTAAGTTCTAATACATACTTTGGACACCTACGTACGGTAAATGGTACATTGACCAAAATTTGCCTCGGTAAGGAGCCAAAAACTTCAATCTACATCATTTTCTTCTATTTATCAACCAAAACCTAATTTCCTGCAAAAGAAACTCAAAACACATCATATCTCACAAAACAACCTAAGAAACTCACATATATTTGTAGTTTTAAGCATCTAAAGTTCTAGAAATCCATAGCACATCAACACCCTCAACTTAGAACATTTGCATATGCTCAGGCAACATAACAAGACACTTAACTAGGAGAATCTATGCTATCTAATACAGTCAATCATTAGGTTAGGCTCATACAAATTTACCCTCTCCTATTCCATCAAATCAAAACTAATTGCATATAAACATAAAGCACAACAATGTGACACAATAGGATCAATATATGGCAATTACATTAGCAACAAATAACCATGCATATATACAAGTTACACTATCCAAAATAATAAGAAACTGTCACGACCCGAACCAGGGCCTGGCCGTGATGAGCATTTCAAACCATGGAGGCCCGAAACACCCCTATCTGTCTGGTAATCATGCACTTAATTCATATGATCAAAGAAATGCAGAAGAAACACAATAATTAAGAAACATGGTCATAAATATGAAAAGAAACAATAACGGGGAGATAAGGTTCCCTCAACATCAATTAACCTCTAAACAAGTGTCTGTGAAAATCTTTAACAAATGACTGAGTCAAGTAACCATATATAAACTGGGACAAGAGCCCCAGTAGACCCCAAAACTGAATATAAGATAAAAGGACTGTAGGACATAAGACCTTTCGAAACATAGAAGGCTCACCACTTGTCTCTCCAACTCTATCTAAATGATCTACTGATTCTCTTGACCCCTAGACTGGGCCTCTGAACCTGAGAGGTTGGAAAGGGGAGGGGGTTAGCACGAAAGTACTGGCACGCAGAGATACCAAAATAAAATATAATATTTTTACAAAATATAGTTGAGAGCCATTATAAAGCAATTTCGTATCAAATCATTTGAAAACACATGGGTGTAATGTAATAGTGTCTCAAAAACAATGAAATGCAAATGAGCTAGGTGGAATACTGTACATAATTTACACCAACTGTCTAACCTCGGTTGCCGCCGAGATTAGAGTATAAGTGAAGGAGAGACACTCAAGACCACAAAGCATGGTGTGTCGACCCAATGGTAGTGCCCAAGATCACTTAGCCCGGACTCCTACCTATAGTCCCAATTTGGGAATGACATGAAGTCAAGTACACAAGATCACTTAGCCTGGTAACAAAATTACATGTCAGCAAACATGTTTTCCAGCGATGACCCCTTACTCTCAAATGCCTTCTTCGGGCATCCACCTTTCTCATGTAAAATCAATGCATTCAAATTTCATTTGATTCAATCACATATCATATTCTGTAGGGTATCGTCATACCCGACTTGCAAGTCCTCAATATCACTTCCACATATGCATAACTATGTAAAAACCAAGGTGCTTCATCATTTACAAGTGGTGAACAATATTTATTTCAAATTCATGCTCTCTTTTGTTGATCACAATATGATATGGGGTATCGAGATATTATCATGGGAATTTGAAAGTAATTTGCCATTCATATTTATCAAACTTCCATGGAAAATCTCAAATCACATATGCATGGTTTCAACCATTGAAGTATATAGGCAAACAATTCCCATGACATAAAGAAAGATGACTTAGAAATCATATTGAAAGCAAGTTATTAACATTTAATTGAAAACCCCCATTTTAAAAGCATGCATGTTCATAAAAACTACACCCATGAGATTTTAGGATAACCCCACGTACCTCTATTTCCAAAGATAATAGATGTTTCTTGAAGCTTGCGGATTGGTGATTCCAAATATGTAATTATCTTTGAAAACCTACAGTCGAATCTTGAACTATTTGGGTTTTTATTTTGAAACCGTAAGGAGAATATTTGAGCACCTTTGATGAATAAAGGTGTATTTTGGGGTCCTTGGAACTGAATTTCATATTTTAGGTCTAAGTAAGGGTGGAAAAGGACCACTTTGTCCACAAAACTGAGTGTTTAAATAGGCGCTGTCTAGGCTATCGCCTATGGTTACATAGGCGCCGCCTAGGCTATTGCCTATGCTTTCCAGTGGCGATGGGCGATTGGTTAGGCAACGCATATCACTTTGAAAGGTCATAACTTCTTGCTCGGGTGTTGGATTTTAGCCAAATTGGTATCATTGGAAAGCTAACTCAAATACCTATCATTTGACACATAGTAGGCTTCCTAATTATACATATACAGAGAGTTATAGTCAATGGAAGCTGACATACTTTACAACATCCACAAAAACTTAGTCGATCGAAATAGTGTCAACTCATCCATGCGTTGAAGGACCTCTATGGTCTAAATTCATGCTTGAATGGAGTCACATGCTACACAAATAATTAACATGCCATATTGGCATAGGATTTTATGGCTTCGGGATTATCAATACATCAAAACCATGGTCTATATTGTAGCCTAAAATGTGGGGCATTACATTATCCCCCCTTAGGATCATTCATCCCCGAATGATGATGAGGGACATAGACGGACACGATTTCAAGCATAATAAAGGACTAGGAAAGATAAAATAGGAATAGTACCTTCTGTCTCATTCTCCATCAAAGCAAACAAATTGGGATATCTAATTCTTATGCAATCTTCTAACTCCCAAGTGGCTTCTTCGACTTTCTGATTCCTCCACAGTACCTTTACTAAGGCTATCTCTTTACTCCTCAGCTTTCGAACTTGGCGATCTAAAATTTCAACGGGATCTTCTTCGTAAGACAAGGAGTCTGTCACCTTGATACCCTCTACTGGAAATACCATAGAATGATCTCCAATGCATTTCTTCAATATGGATACATGGAATACCGGATGAACGGAACTCAAACTAGCAGGCAATTCTAGCTCATAAGCAACTGTACCAATCTTTCTTAGAATCTGATATGGCCCTACATAGCAAGGTCTCAATTTACCTCTTTTTCCAAACCGCATAACTCTTTCATAGGAGAAACCTTGAGAAACACCCAATCACCAATTTCAAACTCTAGTTCTCTTCTCCGAACATTGGCATAGGACTTCTAACTACTCTGAGCAATCTTGAGTCATTCTCTAATGATATTCACTTTCTTCATCGCCTGATAAACAAGATCAGGCCCATATAATTGAGTCTCACCCACTTCATACCATCCTATCAGAGACCTACATCTCCTCTCATACAGAGCCTCCAAAGGAGCCATCGTGATACTGGCATGGTAACTATTATTGTAAGCAAATTCAACCAGTGGCAGGTGATCACCCAACTACCTTTAAAATTAATGATGCATGCCCTCACCATATCTTCGAGGGTCTGAATGGTACGCTCATCTTGCCCATCCATCTGAGGGTGGAAAGTTGTGCTCAAATTCACTTATGTACCTAAACCCTTCTGAAAAGATCTCCAGAACTGAGATGAAAATTGTGTACCTCTATTAGATAAATGGACACTGATTCCCCATGCAATCAAACTATCTCCTCAATGTAAATCTTAGCATAAACCTCTCCCGAATAATTAGTCATCTCAGGCAAAAAGTGGGCTGACTTTGTCAACCGATCTACAATCACCCATATAGAATCATACTGGTTTCGGGATCACGAAAGTCCTATAATGAAGTCCATGTTTATCATATCCCACTTCCATAAAGGCAGGGCTATCTCTTGGGAAGTACCACCTGGTCTCATGTGTTCTACCTTCACTTGTTGACAGTTCAAACACTTGGACACAAAATTAGCTACATCACGTTTCATGTTATTCCACCAATACAAGGTTTCCAGATCATGGTATATCTTAGTAGAGACTGGGTGAATGACATACCTCGAAGTGTGTTCCTCATTAAGGATTCTTTCCTATAGTCCATCGACATTCAGAACGCACAACCTACCCTGAAATCTCAGAATGTCATCACCACCAATTTCAAATGACATAACCTTTTATTGACCCACATCTTTCTTGATTTCCATCAAGATGGGGTCTTCAACATACTTCTCCTTAACTTCAGCACAAAGGGATGACTTAGCTAACTCATGAACAATCACCCCTCCATCTTTGTAATCTAAGAGTCGCACTCCCAGATTTGTAAGGCAGTGAATATCCTTCACCATCTCTTTTTTCCTCCTTCTACATGAGAAAGGCTGCCTATAGACAACCTGTTGAGGGCGTCGGCTACAACATTTGCCTTGCCCGAATGATAATGCAGACTCATATCATAGTATTTCAAAAGCTCCATCCAACACCTCTGCCTGAGGTTCAATTCTTTCTGTGAAAAAAACATACTGCAAACTCTTATGGTCAGTATAAATATCAACATGCACTCCATAGATATAGTGCCTCCAGATTCTAAGTGCAAACACCACGACTGCTAACTCTAAGTCATGAGTGGGATAATTGCACTTATGCACCTTTAACTGCCTAGATGCATAAGCTATTACCTTACCACGCTGCATCAATACACAACCAAGTCCCATACGGGATACATCACAATAAACCACAGAATCATCTACACCCTCAGGAAGGGTCAAAATAGGAGCAGTAGTCAGCTTGTCCTTCAACTTCTCAAAACTATTTTCACATAAGTCAGACCACACAAACTTCATCTTTTTTTGAGTCAGTTTAGTAAGCGGAGCAACTATGGAAGAAAAACTCTCTGTGAACCTTCTATAATACCCCGCCAAACCCAAGAAGCTCCGAATATCGGTTGGAGTTGTGGGTATTAGGCCATTTTTTCACTGCTTCAACTTTCTGGGGATCCACTCTTATCCCCTCACTGGACACAATATGCCCCAGGAAGGCAATAGCATCTAACCAAAATTCACACTTAGAAAATTTGGCATACAACTAATGATCCTTAAGGGTCTGAAGAATAATTCAGAGGTGATTAGCGTGATCCTCTTTACTCTTAGAATAGATCAGAATATCATCAATAAACACAATGATGAACAAGTCAAGAAACTGATGAAACACAATATTCATAAGATTCATGAAGGTTGCAGGGGCATTAGTCAACCTGAAAACATGACCAGAAATTTGTAGTGACCATATCGGGTTCAGAAGGTTGTTTAGGTATGTCTGACTCCCTAACTTTCAACTGATGATAACCCAAGAAAAGGTCTATTTTTGAAAAACACTTGGCACCCTGAAGTTGGTCAAAAAAGTCATCAATCCTAGGAAGAGGATATTTATTTTTAATCATGACCTTATTCAACTAACGGTAGTCTATACACATTCGAAAGAACCCATCCTTCTTTTGCACGAAGAGCACGGGTGCATCCCATGGGGAAACACTAAGATGAATAAAACCTTTGTCTAGGAGGTTTGCAAGCTGTTCCTTTAGCTTCTTTACTTCCGCAAGAGCCATTTCATATGGCGGAATAGAAATAGGATGAGTGTTTGGCAACACATCAATGCAAAAATCTATCTCCCTATTAGGGGGTATCCCTGGGAGATCTATGGGAAAGACTTCTGGGAATTCATTTACTATAGGGACTGACTGCAGAGAAAGGTTTTCAACTTTTGAATCTTTTACTTAGATTAGATGATACATACAACCTTTGGAGATAAGCTTTCGGGCTCTAAGATAAGAGATAAAGAGACCTCTAGGTTCCACAGAACTCCCTGTCCATACAATTGGTGTCTTATTTGGGAAAGAAAAAGTGACCTTTCGGGTTCTGCAATCAAGGCTGGCATAACATGAATGGAGCCAGTCTATCCCAAGGATGGTATCAAAATTTATCATATCCAGTTCTATAAGGTCTGCCATAGTTTCCATACTCTATTCATATGGAATAGAGGGTGCGATCCACACTTCAGTCCACACCTGGGCGTTTCAAGCTAATTTGACTCCTACACAGACTAGACTTACCCTTATGCTATATATACATGGTGTATCACATTTTTACAAATATTTTGACATATTTTGGAGATCAAAGGGCTTCTAAAACTTCATTATTAGATTTTTATTAATTTCATTTAGTTCATACCTATTTTTAGTCGTTAATTACAACCTTGTGGTTATGATTATGACTACGTGTGGCTAAACGCCCCTTTTTTGGGGTTGAAGCCAAGAACATGATTATTATTGCTATGGATTAATTTTTTTTGTGCTTATCAATATTGGTTGTTTTTTTATTCTTATTATAACTATTTTAAGGATTTACAACCCTTAGAATACATCTATTGTCAACCTTGTGAACTCAAAAGAGGGAATAGAGCAATAGAACATGGGAATAAGCAGAGTATGGTTCTTGATTCTTTATAAAATAAGAAACTTGAATTAGTATCTAGGACAGGGATGTACTTAGATAACTTACTTGATTCATATGTAGGATTATATTTATTAAGAACTTAAGTGAATTATTACATCCTCGCTCAACGATGTAGGGGTAAGGTTCAACTTAGGTAATAGATTATGGGTTGGGAAACCATAATCATGCAATTAACCCTACAAATCAATAACCAAGATAAGCAAGTTAATGAATGAAATCCAAAAATATAATATGATTGTTTAGAGTGCTTCAACCCTAGGTTTTCTCCTATTTGTCTCAAGGTCGTTACTTTCCACATTGTTGGTATGATCGTACCAATGAGATGTCTTTGATTATTCCTCTAGATAGTTAAAGGTTCATGAGAAGAATTATCTAACTCATGACTTGGAGCTATTATCTATGGTGTTCGTATTGAAGATCTGGTATCACTATCTGTATAGAGTGTATGTCGATATATTTTCTTATCATAAGAGCCTACAGCATGTGTTCACTAAGAAAAATCCTAATCTCAGGAAAAGAAAGTGGCTTGAGTTACTGAAGGACTATGATATGAGTCTTCACTACCACTCAGGTAAGGCTAATATTATTGTAGATGCTCTTAGCAGGTTGTCAATGGGTAGTTTGTCATATGTGGATAAGGATAAGTAGGAGTCGGTGAAGGATATTCATTGTTTGGCTAACCTTGGAGTTTATCTCTTGGACTCTGAGGATGGTAGTGTGTTTGTACAATAGGTGGTGCAATTATCACTTGGTTCTGAAATAAAGGAAAAGAGGGTATTAGACCCTCTTTTGATGAAAATCAAGGATAATGTGTGGTAAAAAGATGAATGGCCTTTGAGATCTGTGGTGATGGTATCTTGAGGTACCAAGAGAGGTTGTGTATTCTTGACGTGGATGGATTGTGAGGAAGGATCTTATCCAAGGCCCATGAGTCATAATATACAGTTCATCCCCATTCAACAAAGAAGTATTATGATCTCAAAGATATGTATTGGTGGAATAATATAAATTGGGATATATCCAACTTTGTGGCTAAGTGTATGGTGTGTCAGCAAGTAAATATGGAGCACATGAGGCCCGGTGGGCTACTCCAAGAAATTGAATTACTGGTTTAGAAGTAGGAGATAATTAATATGGATTTTGTTACCAGACTTTTGCGGTCGCGAAATAAGTGACTCCATTTGGGTCATCATGGATAGGATGACTATGTCACTCACTTCTTACTGGTGAGGACAAATTATTCTTCCAAGGACTATGCAGAATTGTTCCTTCAGAAGGTTTTAAAGTTGCATGGTGCACCTATATCAATTATTTTAAGCCATGGTTCTCAGTTCTGATTGCATTTTTTGTGTTTTTTTTGCGTAGTTTGGGGACTAAAGTGAGCCTTAGCACTGTCGTTCACCCACAGGCGGATGGGTAATTAGAAAAAACTATTCAAACTTTGGAAGATATGCTGCGAGCTTGCGTAATTAAATTTGGTGGTAGTTGGTATGAGCATTTTCCTCTCATTGGATTTTCTTATAACAATAGTTACCATTCTAGCATTGGTATGGCTCTGTTTGAGGCATTGTATGGCAGGAGGTGTAGATCTTCTATTGGGTGGTTCAAGGTTGGTGAAGCAAAGATGTGGACGTGAGGTGAACAGAGTGGGAGTTTGAGGTTGGAGATAGGGTATTCTTGAAGGTGTCTTCTATGAGGAGTGTAATATTATTTAGGAAGAAGGGGAAGCTCAGTCCCTGGTATATTGTACCCTATGTGGTTTTAAGAAGGGTTGGTAATGTTGCATATGATTTGGATTTTCCCTCTAGTATAAGTTCCATTCTACTAATATTCCATATGTCCATGCTACAAAAATATGTGGGTGTTCCTGAATTGTTTGTTCCCTTGGAGAACATTGGTATTTCTAATTCGTTGTCCTATGAGGAGGTCTTAGTGAGGACCTATGATCGACAAGGTTCCCATCTACGAATGAAGGAAGTGGCTTTAGTAAAGGCTCTATGGCAGGACCAAAAGTTTGAGGAAGCTACTTAGGAAGTTGAGAAGGACATGAAGTCCAAGTATCCATTCTTATTCCTCACTCCGAGAATTTGTGCTTGAGGTAGGTTTTGTTCTTAACTTCTTTGTTTTCTGTCTTTCTTAAAGGAAAGATTGATTTCCACGGCATCTTTGTTTTCTAACAGAGGTAAAGGTACGAATGATCCTAAAGGGGGGAAACTCAAATTCCCCAGGATTTGTCCCTTGAAATTTCCTCAAACCTTGACCTCACAGTGCTATAGAAAACTCAACATACAAGTCATATGGTGTGGATAGGGGTCTAGGGACCAAAGTCTAAACCAAACTAGTGTGTTATTGTCCAAGTTTTGTCTAGGTTACGAGAGGCTCCTCACGAGTGGTATGGTCATACAACACCTTTTGGTTATCCATTACACACTTTAAAAAGCCAATCACTCTCTAAACTCTCTCTAAAACTTCTCAAGAACTATTGGGCTAGGGCTTCTTGAAAGTGGTCATCTAAGGGCTTAAAGATCAAATTTTCGTTGTGAATCTTCATAACTCAAGAATGTGAATCTTTGTAACTCAGGCATATGACTCTTCAATCATTGTTAGTTTACTAAAATCATATGTTTTAAGCATTGTTCATGAGTCATTAATGGTTGTTTTGAAAACCATGGTTGAGGGTTTGCATGCATAATGTTGTGTATTGTTTTCTCATGGTTTAAATTATGATTATTCATGTTTTTATAATGAGTTTGCACATGTAGGTGTGTCGGAATTGTGGTTTAACAAACGGGGTATGTTTAACCCTAAATTTGTTGGTTTTGGTTTTGATAATGGTATGCCCTTAACTTATTTGTGAAAATGTCAATGACAATGATCTTGTCACATGTTGAATTGTGTTTTGAACTAAGGCATTAGCCTACAAATGTTAATGATTGGTAAATATTTTATGAAGTCCATGTTGGTCATAAATTTATTTGAAATACAAAATGGGTTCGAGTCCCTAAACATTGAATTGAATTGATGTCTTTTCTTTAACAATGGGTTCGAGTCCTAAGTTAATTAATAATGATTATGGCATGTTGTACGCTTGCGAATGTGGTTGGTATGACGATACCAATGGGATGCCTTTGGTAATTAATTGGATTAATGGTTGTGTATGTGAAATAAAAGTTTTAATTAGACTTTAAAGTAGGATTTGTAGCTAGGCCATAAAACTGGAGTTTGAAGGACTAACATTGGAAATCGCACTAGCTGGTGCGAGTGTCTTTATGACCGAGAGGTTCGAGTCCCCTGGATGAATATATGAATGGGAGGTTTGAGTCCCCCATAATGTATACATTAGTGCTAATGTCACCTTAACTATGCCGGGAGGTTCGAGTTCCCTATAAAGGCATATACAGATATAGATATTCTCTAGTTTGTGTGGTTACAAGCATTGAGGCCCTTCTATCTAGGGGAGAGTTGGGCCCATATAGCCCATGGGTGCCTTGTTATATGACAGTTATGCTACACAACCCAGGTTAAGGTTTCCAAAGTTCATGCTAAGCCTTGTTCCCTACCCCAACCTGTCATATTATATATATATATGTATGTATATGTATTTCATAGGATTGTGACACGACTTGACCCAGGGCCTTGTCACAATGGGAATCCCAAGTTCGACCATGACTAGAGACCACCCCCATTACCCAATCCAACCTCAAGCCGCCTACCCTGAGTCAGCTGAATTTTGAGTATATAACAAGATAGCATAACTATCTAAATTACAGACTCTAGGATAAGTCTATTACCGAGACCGACCCAACCGAGTCCAACCGTCTGAACCCAACCAATAGCCAAACCAAACCATAAATCCAACCATAATCAAATAATAACCAAACCAAGTTCCATATCATAACATAAAAGGATGGAACAACCAACAATGCAGTTAACTGATATTAGCTCCAATACCAATGTCAATACTAAAGATGACAACCCTACTGATCCCGCCCATTCCAACCCATAGTAGTTCCACAAAAGCCAATAACCAAAACAATACAAAAATTTGGTTGGGACATGCCCCCAGCAATAGCCAAAACCAATATCCAATGTATAATCAAAGTATGAAATAACGTCCATGAAATGGAGCCTTCCAAAAAGATGAAAGATCACCACTTCAATCCAGTAGCTTATCTTGAATGTCCGATAGCTAAGCAAGAGGAATAGAACGATCGGTTCCTGCATCATGTGGGGATACAGCAGCCCAATGAAGGGTTAGCGGATGAACTCTAGCATGAAATCAGGATAAGGATAAAATAATGTCAACCAGTAAAACTAAGTAAACCAACCATATGCATACAAACCATACATATATTTATAACCATACCGACAAAGGGATACGAGTTCAGCATGCATTTAAACCAATACCTGGGTATGTGAAACTTAACTGTCCGTAACCACCCATGGGCTATATGGGTCTAGTGTAACACCCTAAATGGGCCCGTATGTAGTAACCGCATGAACTGGAGAAACAATAAGTTGGGGATTCCTATGTACCCACCTTCACTTTCCATGATACATATGTTCAGTGTACTTACAGGAATCCCATGTACCTCATAGTATCATACATGGGTAGCCATGCCTTCCCCTCATATTGGCAAACATTAGTTTACAGTGTTCGTTCATTGAACTCCTACCATTACGGTTAGCTATCACACCCCGCCATTATTTCTCAATTAAAACCATGTCCAACCAACCAAACCATTATTATCAACTAAGGCTATTAGTAGTGGTACCGTCATACCGACTATAACTTGCAAGTATTGTCCTTATCCAAACCTTTTAGAGGTCAAGCCCATGTACACATAGACTATGTTGTACAATTAACTTGAGGATTAACATGTACCCCATAAGTATTTATTACCATATTAACTTAGGGGATTCCCTTGTACCTGTAACGACCCAATTTTTCTAGAACCAAAACATCACACAGTGCTCATGATCCTGAACTACTGATATCTATACCTGAGAACTACATATTATAGATAATAAATGCAAAAACCGGTCATAAGGTTCAAAATATCTAAAAATACTCAAAACTGTAAACTGAACACTGATACATCTATCCGAAAAGCATTTAAACTGTCTGAAAATTGGAGTTGATGGGACATGTCCCCAACTAACTCCGTCTATTGAAAATAACTAAATCTAATGCGATAATAAAATAACGATCATCCTCGACTGAAGAGGACTCACTGCTACATCTATTGCTGTTGACTGGGACTAAGCTGCAAAGGGTACTCTGGATCTCGTGCCTCTGAACCTATGGTGTCAAAAAAAAACACAATAGCGCAAATGTGTCAGTACAGGAATATACCTAGTATGAAGATGAGGTAAGGCAAAATGGAAGGGCTTATGCATGAACAATTATTTAACTGAATAATCATGAGAGTACTGAATGAGAACACATGCATGAATGCACAAATCATAACTGAAATCATCGAGACTCAAAATACTAAAACTCAAATACCACTTTACTGCCATCTGAAATCACTACTAATACTGAGATACTGAATAACTTAATATCCTTATATTGATAACTAAGTACAGGAATTTAGATCATTCCTCTCTAGCAAGTGATCTCGGAAACTGATGTTACTGGAGCTGATTATCTAAATCTACTCACATCAATGACTGCACTCTAAACTTGCTACACTTATCTAACTGAATCGAAGATCAAACCTCTCAAATGGATGATCCCTAAATTGACTATCAATGACAAGAAAAGATTTTAGCTGAGATCGAACCTATCTAGCGGAGGATCTCTTAATCTGATAATAAGAATACTCAACTAAATCTGACACTAGGTTCAAGCCTATCTAACGGGTGATCTCTAGATCTGATAATGAGATTACTCAACTGAATCTAAGACTGAGATCAAGACTATCTAATGGGTGATCTCTGGATCTGATAATGAGATTTCTCAACTGAATCTGAGACTGAGATCAAGCCTATCTAATGGGTGATCTCTGGATCTAATAATGAGATTACTCAACTAAATCTGAGAATGAGATCAAGCCTATCTAACAGGTGATCTCTGGATCTAATAATGAGATTACTCAACCAAATCTGAGACTGAGATCAAGCCTATCTAATGGGTGATCTCTGAATATGATAATGAGATTACTCAACTAAATCTGAGACTGAGATCAAGCCTATCTAACGGGTGATCTCTAGATCTGATAACACTGATACTGAATATCTTTATGTGAGACCATGCCTATCTATTGGGTGGTCCATGAATCAATGGAACTATCATCTGATAATGAGATTACTCAACTAAATCTGAGACTGAGATCAAGCCTATATAACAGGTGATCTCTGAATCTAATAATGAGATTACTCAACTAAATTTGAGACTGAGTTTAAGCCTATCTAACGGGTGATATCTAGATCTGATAATGATATTACTCAACTGAATCTAAGACTAAGATCAAGACTATCTAATGGGTAATCTCTGGATCTGATAATGAGATTACTCAACTAAATATAAGACTGAGATCAAGCCTATCTAACGGGTGATCTCTAGATCTGATAATGAGATTACTTAACTAAATCTGAGACTAAGATCAAGCCTATCTAACAGTTGATCTATGGATCTAATAATGAATTACTCAACTGAACCTGAGACTGAGATCAAGCCTATCTAATAGGTGATCTCTGGATATGATAATCAGATTACTCAACTAAATTTGAGACTGACATCAAGCCAATCTAATGGGTAATCTCTGGATCTGATAACACTGATACTGAATATCTTTATGTAAGACCATGCCTATCTAGTGGGTTGTCCATGAATCAATAGAACTATCATCTGATAATGAGATTACTCAACTAAATCTGAGACTGAGATCAAGCCTATCTAAATGATGATCTCTGGATCTAATAATGAAATTACTCAACTGAATCTGAGACTGAGTTCAAGCCTATCTAACGGGTGATCTCTGGATCTAATAATGGATTACTCAAATCAATCTGAGACTGAGATCAAGCCTATCTAATGGGTGATCTATGGATATAATAATGAGATTACTCAACTAAATCTGAGACTGAGATCAAGCCTATTTAATGGGTGATCTCTGGATCTGATAATACTGATACTGAATATCTTTATGTGAGACCATGCCTATCTAGTGGATGGTCCATGAATCAATGAAACTATCTATGTTCCTTACTGAGATAGGTGACTCTATCTGATAGTCCTGATTTTCTGAGTTCTACTCTAAAGACTGATACTAAAAATGTAACTGTGGGAGTTCTCACTTAACCGACATGCCTCGAATCTTAACTGGTGGGGTCCAACCTGTAACTCCAGCTGGAAGGGTGACTTCTGCTTCTGCACTGGCTATGTAGTTCTAGAGTTCAGGGATTGCTCCTAACGACTCTGGCTCTCTAACAGGGAGACGCCATCCCTGCACTCGCTCGGTGCTAGCTCCTACTCCCAACTAAAAAAACCTAAACTGATTCTTAACTGAACTTAAACTGAGCTGAATCTGTTACTGATTATATTTCTCGAATGACCTGACTGAGTTATGCTGATTTTACTTAGTTCCATATCTAACGAAATACTACTGAATCTCTTTAACTGACTGCATGATACAGAGTTCTGAACTGAACACTTGAATACTACTATATCAGAGTTGAGTACTAAACTGAGGCTAGAATACTAGTGACACTGAGATTACTGAGATTTCTGAGATTTCTTAAGTTTTGTATCTATCTGAGAGTACAGAGTTCTATAACTCATTGAGTTCTAAGAATCGTGGCTTAACCAAGATTATTGAGGAAACTGACACAGGCTCTAGACTGTAGCTAATTTGTTGGGTATAAATAACACCAAGACTCAATAACATAAAAGTAAAACATAACCATTCTTGAATAATCAAGACCATGGACATTCATTCACCATCACAATCACTAAAGCATCTCTTCAAGTATTTAGAAATCATAAACATGTGATAGTATAGAGATACATCCTATTGGCTCATACTCCGTTTAACAAGGTCTTACATCAAACACTCAGCATGTATTAAAGTCTTAGCATGTATCGAAGAGCACATAATTGGGGAATTTCATGCTATCATGCCATAATTCATTAACTATGGCTTTTCAACAAACACTTGGGATTCATGGGTTTGCACACAATTGGGAATTTCTAGTTCACATGCTATAATGGCTTTAATTCTATCACATAAGCATTTTATCAAACATATGGGGAGCATGCTTTGGTTATTCACAATTTCTACCCTTAATTGACATAAAAAACTCACCTAACATGCAACTTGAAGAGGGTTTATCATGAACATCACATGAATATCATATACTAGGATCAAAGCTTGAAACTTTGTAAATAAAACATGAATTAAAACTCAATAAGAACGTGAACTTCAGTTTCAATTAACATGAATCATGAAAAATCATAAATATAAGATCTTTGAATTTAGAAAATGATTCTTGATCTTCTTGGGTGGAAGGAACCCAAAAATCAACATCTGCATACCTTGTTATATGATTCTCGGAAGATTTACGAAGGAATCTTGATGACTTGGGTCTTAGATTAGAAACCCTAGGTCTTGTTTTTGATTTCTTAAGGGAGAAAATATTTTGATTTGGGGAAAAATTGATGAATA
Organism: Capsicum annuum; assembly: GCF_002878395.1. Taxonomy (NCBI): domain Eukaryota; kingdom Viridiplantae; phylum Streptophyta; class Magnoliopsida; order Solanales; family Solanaceae; genus Capsicum; species Capsicum annuum. The sequence goes on from NC_061118.1 coordinate 14,050,128, forward strand.
AAGAAGTATTTTCATTATTTAAGGTATGGATACCTTATATAGACTGGTTTGGGGCTTTAGGAAATGACCAATTGGTCCGTGAAATTTAAAAATGGAATCTGAAAATCTCGATTTCACATACTGGTGCAATTGAGAAATTGCGTTACCACCTAGAAACTGGACAATTGGGAAACTGGTTGGTGGCACGACGCAGTGGTAATCGCGTTACCACCTTGGTTGTGAACTGGAAAGGCATCGCGAGGCGGCCGAATCACGTTGGTGCACTAGAAATTGACAACTCTGAAATTAAGCCTTGATGCGATGCACCACAATCACGAAGGCGCACTAGATTTTGACGATTGCCATTTTGGCCGGCTCCGTGACGCGCTAAAGTGCCAGGTGGCACATTGTCTCACTAAAATGGCTCTAACTCTTCGCCCGAGTGTCGGATTTAGGCAAATTTAGTATCGATGGAAAGCTTATTTAATTCTCTACATGACAAAAAGTTGATATTAGGGAAATTCTATATGGTTCAAAATACTTCTCACTTGGGAAGGCACTTCTCAACCTTTTAGGGTCAGATTAACACTTTATTAAACACGCTCTAAGGCTCAGACTATGAGAGAATTTTGTAGGGTCTTACAATATCTCCCCCTTAGAAACATTCATCCTCGAATGTCGCTTGATAGGCTATGAATACTGATCGAATGAACTTACTCAAGGAATGGGAGCATCTGAAACATGACCATGCAATTGGAACAACGAATAAACTGAGCTCTTATACTAGACATGCATATATGATGCTTGGAAAACGCGACTGAAGCTACTCAGAAGCTGAATTCTCATAATAGACATGCATATCTGATCCATGGATTTGTAATTGAGTTGTTCTCATAAATGGATGACTGAATACACTGAAAAATTGAACTTTTTCTACAGAAAATGGATATCTAATGCATGAATGTCTGACTGAACTGACTCTCAAAAGCATGACTGGCTATATAATGACAACTAACGTTAACTTCGTAAGGAAAGTCTAAACATACAAATTAATGAGTCTAAGGACATGAACGCGTTATAAATCATAGCTTATCTCCCCCTTGGGACTATGTCCCTCTAAACACACTTTGCTGAAATACTGGAGCAGTGCACGGGGTACCTACGAACTGGTTCATGATTGATCGAATGAGATCTTAAACTAATGCATGACTCATGCTGACATATAAGCTCAAAATGGGACAAAAGGATCTAACAATGCATATTATAAAGATGAAGGACTAATAACATACCCGAATCTATATTAGGGAACCTTTCCTGATCATGGTGGATCTGAAGCGCAAGAAGTCTGTTCTGACACTGACCACTATTGGCACCGGAAGGGGCACTCTGCTGACTAAACTCTTTACCCATCTAAGCTAGCAATCTATACTATCGCATTCTGTGGACTAGCTCACCAAACCTAAAGCACGTATCACTACTGGCTCTACACACACCTAGGTGACTCTTTCCATACTCTCCACAAAGCGGATAGGTATGAACACCACTAGCACTACTCTGGGATCTAGAGCCTAGCGCTCTATCATGACTGATATCCCCGAACTTTGGTGCAGGTACACTAGCTGTGGATGGAGTTGGGACTAAAAATCTTTGGTTATGCTGAGAATGGCTACCACCCTTGGACCCCGACTAAGAGAAACCATGACTACCTATTCTGGCTTTCTTACTCACTCTCTCTTTTTTTTGTCTTATCTACCTCAATCTATTGTGCATGCATCATCAGTCTATAAAGGTCCATATCTCTATTTAGAATAGCATCCCTATACTCTTTCAATACTAACCTGGATACACAAGTCACAAACTTACTCATACTCGCTCTAGGGTCAGCTATCAAGTCAGGAGCATACTTAGCTAACTGGTTGAAGTGAAGACAATACTCTTTCACTGTCATAGAGCCTTCCCTTAGGTTTATGAACTCCTCTACCTTTGCCTCTCTCATCTCTAGCAGGAAAAACTTATCTAGAAAGGTATCCTGAAACTCTTACCAAGTCACGGGAGCTACATCTTCCCCTCTACCTTTCTTCCACATCACTACCCAATCATGAGCAATATCCTTCAGCCTATAGGACACTAACTCTACACTCTCCTCCTTATAAATATGCATAATCTGGGTGATCTTCCTCACCTCCTCTAGATAAAGTTATGGGTCCTCAACTGCTACTGACCCAAATATTTATGGTGGGCTAATCCTCATGAAATCTCTAATTATGGCTACGGCTGAACCCCCATCTTGATGAGATAAGGCCACAGCCTGCCAGTTCCCCTAAACATTAGTCGTCACAGCTTGGGCTAGCATATGAAAAGCTGCCCAAACTTGGCGTATGACATACTTTCATTCTCAGGATCTACTGTTGAGGTGGCTGGTCATCAACCCTATGGGCACTATCTTTGTGAGGAGGCATACTGTATAAATGAAAGAAAGAGGTGTATTAGACTAAGGATCAACTTGATCTCATGCTCACTCGCACGACATAAATACTAAAAGAAGAGAAACTGCTCCTAAAAACATCTTATAGCCTCTTGTACCTAAGTGTGGCATGCAATACACCCATGCACAAGACTCTACTAGATGTGGTATTTTAGACTCCCTAGGACACTATTGAACCTTAGGCTCTGATACCAAGTTTGTAACAACCTAATTTTTTTAGAACTGGAATGTCACACGATGCTCATAATCCCGAAGGACCACAAGCAAACCCTCTAATAATGAGATTACTCAACTGAATCTGAGACTAAGATCAAGCCTATCTAACGGGTGAACTCTGGATCTAATAATACTGATACTGAATATCTTTATATGATACCATGCCTATCTAGTGGGTGGTTAATGAATTAATAGAACTATCTGAGTTCCTTACAGAGATAGGTAACTATATCTAGCAATCCTAATTTCTGAGTTCTACTCTGAAGACTAATATTGAAACTGTAACTTTGGGAGTTCTCACTTACCCAACATGCCCCAAATCTGAACTAGTGGGTTCTAACCTATAACCCCAGCTGGAAGGGGAGTCAATACCTTGCCATAGGTAAATACCTCTACTTTGGTCAAGCCTATCTAATGGGTGACCCTCATAGGAAGTCAAGCCTAAGGCAGTATAATAGTCAAGCCTTATTCTAATGGGTGACTCCTGCTCATGTGCTGGCTATGCATTTCTGGAGTTCAGGGATTGCTCCTAACGACTCTACGTCTCTAACGGGGAGCTGCCATCCCTGCACTCCCTCGGTGCTAGCTCTAACTCCCAACTGAAAGACTCTAAAATAATTCTTAACTAAACTTAAACTTAGCTGAATCTGTTACCAATCATATTTCGTGAATAACCAAACTGAGTTACACTAAATTCACTTAGTTCCTTATCTATTGGAATACTACTAAATCTTGTTATCTGACTACATGATACTGAGTTTTGAACTGAATACTTAAATACTACTAGATCATAGCTGAGTACTAAAATGTGGCTAGAATACTAGCGATACTGATATTACTGAGATTTCTTAAGTTTTGTATCTGTCTGAGAGTACAGAGTTCTATTACTCACTGAGTTCTGAGAATTGTGGCTTATCCGAGATTATCGAGGAAACTGACACGAGCTCTAGACTATAGCTAATTTGTTGGGTATAAATACCCCCAGGACTCGATAACATAAAAGAAAAACATAACCATTCTTGAATAATCAAGACCATAGACATTCATTCACCATCACAAACACTAAAACATCTCTTCAAGTATATAGAAATTATAAACATGTGATAGTATAGGGAGACATGCTATTGGCTCACACTCCATTCAACAAGGTCTTACATCAAACACTCAGCATGTATTAAAGTCTTAGAATGTATCAAAGAGAACATAATTGGGTAATTTCATGATATCATATCATAATTCATTCACTAAGGCTTTTCAACAAACACTTGGCATACATGGGTTTTCACACAATTGGGAATTTCTAGTCCACATGCTATAATGGCTCTAATTCTCTTACATAAGCATTTTATCAAACATATGGAGAGCATGCTTTGGTTATTCACAATTTCTACCCTTAATTGACATAAAAAACTCACCTAACATGCAACTTGAAGAGGGTTTATCATTAACATCACATAAATATCACATACTAGGATCAAAGCTTGAAACTTTGTAAACAAAACATGAATTAAAACACAATAATAACATGAACTTCATTTTCAATTCACATGAATCATGAAAAATCATAAATATAAGATCTTTGAATTTAGAAAAGGGTTCTTGAGCTTCTTGGGTGGAAGGAACCCAAATATCAACATCTGCATACCTTGTTATATGATTCTTGAAAGATTTACGGAGGAATCTTAATGACTTGGGTCTTGGGTTAGAAACCCTAGGTCTTGTTCTTGATTTCTTGCGAGAGAAAATATTTTTATTTGGTGAAAAATGATGAATAAAGAAGTATTTTTGTTATTTAGGGTATGGATCCCTCATATAGACTGGTTTGGGTCTTTAGGAAATTACCAATTGGTCCTTGAAATTTAAAAATCGAATCTAAAAATCCCGATTTCACATGCTGGCACGACGTGGTGGAAACACACCAGCTCACTAAAAACTGGACAATTGGGAAACTGGTTGGTGGCGCGATGCAGTGGAAATCGCGTTGCCACCTTCATTGCGAACTTGAAAGACACCACAACGCGGTGGAATCGCGTTGGTGCACTGGAAATTGACAACTCTGAAATAAAGCCTTGGCGTGATGCACCATTAACACAGAGGCTCACTTGATTTTGACGATTGCCATTTTGTCTGGCTCCGCGATGTGCTAAAGTGCCAGGTGGCACACTGTCTCACTAAAATAGCTATAACTCTTCGCCCGAGTGTCAGATTTAAGAAAATTTTGTATCAACAGAAAGCTTATCCAATTATCTACATGAAAAAAATTTGATATTAGGGAAATTCTATATGGTTCAAAATACTTCTCATTTGGGAAGGCACTTCTCAACCTTTTAGGACCGGATTAACACTTTACTGAACACTCTGTAAGGCTTAACTATGAGATAATTTTGCGGGGTCTTAATGTACCACACATGTATATTTATTAAGACAAACCATTTAAAACACATTTAAACCATTCATATTATTTAGGGTTCTATTACCAAGTTTAAACCATGCCTAAGTTCCATTAAAAACCCAATATTTTAATAAACGCATCGTTATAAGCATTTTATCAAACACATTGGAGCATAGTTTTTCCAAAACCAAAATCCCTTACCAATAAACATTCCCATGCAATCCGATTATGTTCCTCATATACATGCATCACCTGAGTAATCTTCCGTACCTCCTCTAAAAACAACTGTGGATCCTCATCAGACTTGGACCCATAGAATTCTAGTGGATTCATCCGCATGAAGTCATGGATCCTGGCAGCAGCTGAATTACCTCCCTGCTACTGTGGAGCTGGGGCTGGGTTGGCCTGAACATTTGCAGTAACAGCTTGGGCCAGCGCTTAAAAGGCTGCCCAAAATTCAGCATGAGACATATTTTCATTCAATGGGTCAGCAGGTTAAGGTTGCTGACCATCATTATTTCTTCACGCTCGACGTGGAGGCATATTTCTGAAAGAGAAGAGCACGAATCAATAGCAGAGAGAGACACTTTAAGCACGATAGACCTCTGAAAGAAAGAATCACACTTTTTCCTAAAACTTCTTGTAGCCTATTGCTCATAGATATGGCGCGCTACACACCGATGAACAAGACTCTACTTAACGCGGTTTGTCAGACCCACTAGGACACCTTAAAACCTTAGGCTCTGATACCAAGTTTGTAACACCCCAAAAATGGGTCTCGGAGCATCACACGGTGCTTGAGGCTATGAGTAGTCCCAAGCTAACCCTTGGACCCATTTTTATTTAGTTCAACACGAATCAATGGGGTTTTCATAAATAACCCTCAAATATCAACACAGTAATCATCATCCAAGAATAAAAGAATTTCAGAAAGATAATAAAATACGACTTATTAGTCAACTCCCAACATCTATACTAGTTTGACAAGCCTCTAAGAAAATTAATAAAACCAGAGAGCCATTAAGACATGCCCCAACTAACTCATACTCAGTTATCAAATGTAAACAATTCTGTGGAACCAACATCAGACATCACGTCCTCAGAATATGAGGACTCACCACGATAGAGGATGTAGAACAGCGTGCCCAAAGAATCACTGTCGAACCTAGAACTAAGCACCTAAACCTACAAATCGAGGAAATCCAGCCCACATCTGAAGATGTGGGTCAGTACCATGGAAAGGAATCGAGTATATGGGGGTGTATGCAGTTTTATAAACATAATCATCATAAATATTTATAAAAAATAAGCAGGATGTATGAAAGACTCACATAGCCCGAAGAAAATCATCATAATCATGAGAGGATGAAATAAGTACAATAACACATGTGAGTCATCATATAATTTGTCAATCACTTTCAGTTCATCAAGAATATCAATTCTCATAATGTAAATATCATTTAAATCTTTTGAAAGAATAACTTTCACAATTCCACGTTCAAATCACTTCACCATTCACCATAGACACAAGGAAACACACACACGCTGGGAGATCCTATAACCGACATAAACCATGTAAGCTACATGGAGTCCAACGTACAACCCACGTTAGGGAGAGCCGTCCTATCCTTGCCATCGGAGTAGGACTATCAATATCAAATCCACACAAACTAGTGATCACTATATAAATCAGCCTCAAGCTCACTCCTACGAGGGCATGTAGTTCTAGGGAAGTAAGGTCGCTTTATACCTCCCACTCGGTGCTAAAGATTTCTCCCGAACTTAGCTCAGATCATTTCAAAGACAATCAACAACAAAACAATTTTAGTAATATATAAATATACATCGGGAGCCATCATACTTCCCATCTATCAAAATCAACCACATTGTAGATTTCTATCACACTCGAGTTCAAAACAACTCTATTAAGAATAAAAGGTCAAATCATTCAAAATATCTCAAATATTCAACATCAAGGTGCTTATAACATATACTTTCTCAAAAAGCACAATTTCCAATGGGGATTCATGACCCAAATATCAAAATCATGATAAATAATGTTCAAGATCCATGTGTTATATCTCCACACATGTAAATTCATCTTTCAAAATCATAAACATCAAGATTTCATAATAATCATCATAATATATGGGTTCGTGCTTCAAATTCATAAAAGTCAAATAAAAATCATGCTTTTGTAAAAAAAATTACTTTTGGGCACAAAAACGAAAGAGAGTTCTTGTTGAAAAACTCCACATACCTTGAACGATGAACTTTAGATCGATACTCATTTTTGAGATATTAATCGTGCCTTTGAATGATGGTTCTTGGAGTTCTTGAACTAGGAACTTAGAATCTTGAATAAATTTGCAGAATTAGTGGTAAACTTTGGAGGTTCTTGAAGTTGGATGTAAGAGCTTAGAGTTTTCTTTTTGAGGGTAATTTGATGAAATATAACATATAATGCTTCTAATAGGCTTTAATATAGGGTTTGGACAGATTTTGGGTGAGGGGGAATGACCAAAACGCCCCTAAAAATTAAATAATTCTCGAATCTGTCCTTTAGTGGACTATTTTGATAGTCTGAAGTAGATCAATCATAATGTTTTACTTCAATATACAAATTGGATAAAACTAATTTCATTAGAAAGAGGACTCTCATATCTTTCCATTGATATATAGTATCTCACCCATATCATTATGTACGAGGAGTTATGATCGTTTGAAGTTGACCAAAAAATTTGCTTTTGATAGACTGAAGTAGATCGACCATAACTTTTTACTCCGATGGACAAATTAGATGAAACCAATTTCATTGGAAAGAGGACTCACAGATATTTCCGTTCATATATAGTAGATCACCCAGATCATTATGTACAAGGAGTTATGATCATTTAAAGTTGGAGCAAAAGTATGCCAAGTCTCAGTACTTTTTCCTGCACATTTTACTGTTCACTACTATTCACGGTTCGATCGGAATATTCATAACTCGTCCTGCACATTTTACTGTTCACTACTATTCATGGTTCGATCGGAATATTCATAACTCGTCGCTCGGGTGTCCATTTTGGATGATCCAGATATCATTGGAAAGCTTATTCAATACTCTACGCAATGGTGGGTCATATCTAAGACATTCCGCATGAAAAATTTATAATTCATTCTAGAAGATAGAACCCAACACGTTTACACACAAAATTTCAAAAAAAAAAATTCTCGGGGTATTACAATGAGTCAGCTAGTCGACTCACATTCTACCTATATTGAGAAACTAGAACAACAAATGAACTAGTTATCTACAGTATTCAACTAGAGAAAAAGCTGAACATTATCGAGTGATACAATGCAAAATCCTTGAAATGATGGCTCTTGCATGGCGATTACCACTTGAAGTGGTAAAGTATTATCGGGCCCTTTTGTTGGAAAATCTTTGATTGATGATGGGATGGAGTTAGATGCAGAAGTAGAAGAAAACCATCCAGTAGAGACTAAGAAGCTGGATAATGATAAGATTTTATCTAAACATCAGCAGGTTGATGAGTTAGATAAAGATAAGGTAAAGGATGGATGACACAAAATTTAGCAAGTTCCTGGCAATGCTAAAATAGTTGATGGTGAATGTGTCTTTAGTGGAGGCATTGGAACAAATGTCTGGCTATGCTAAGTTCATGAAGGATCTTGTGACAAAGAAAAGAATAGTAAGGTACGAACCAGCGGACAAACTTCACCATTGTAGAGCTATTTCTACAAGATCCTTGGTGCAGAAGAAAATGGACCCAGGAGCTTTCACTATCCCTTGTACTATTGGATTACTTAATTTTTCTAAGGCCTTGTGTGACCTTTGGGAAAGTATTAATCTGATGCCACTGGCAGTTTACAAGAAGTTGGGTTTGGGAGATACTACACCCACCAATATGCAACTTGTAATGCCAAACAGATTAGTGAAGCGGCTAGTCGAAATATTATATAATGTGCTTTCAAAAGTGGCTAGTTTTATTTTCCCTATTGATTTTTTCATCTTGGATTGTGAGGTGGACATTGAGGTACCCATAATCTTGGGTAGACCTTTCCTTGCAATCGGGAGTGAGTTGATTGACTTGCAAACTAATAAGCTGAAGTTTAGGCTCAATGAGAAGGTGGTCATTTTTTATGTTTGAAAGTCAATAAAGTAGCAAAAGGAGATAAGTGTATTCTTGATCATTGATATATATTATGAGATAAACATGAGGTACCGATTGAGGATAAATATGGCATGGAAACATTGGTTGCTATGTTGATAAAATTTGCTAGTGAGGGTATCGAAGAATATGAAAAGATGGTGTGTGCATTAACTGGGATAGGATCATATTCATATGCTCCCAAGAAGCTAGACTTGGACCTTAAAATTTGCCTAACACCACCGGCTAAGCCATCTATTAAAGAGCCACCGACGTTGGAACTTAATGAGTTGCCAGGCCATCTGCGCTATGCATTCTTAGTAGTGATAACACTTTGCCGGACATTATTGCAGCAGATTTGGTAAAGCTGCAGGTTAAGGCCCTTATTTTTGTTCGTAGGAGGTACAAAAAGCTATCGGATGGATGATTGCAGATATTATTAGTATCCCTCCAAGCATATGTACCCATAAGATCTAGCTAGAAGATGATTGCAGATCGACCTTTGAGCATCAATGTAGACTAAACCTACCTATGCAAGAAGTGGTGAAAAAAGAGATTGTAAAGTAGCTTGATCCAGGGGTAGTGTACCCGATCTCTAACAGTAAGTGGGTAAGTCCAGTACAGTACGTGCCCAAGAAAGGAGGTGGACTGTGGGTGATAATAAGAAGAATGAGATAATTCTGCTTAGGCCAATAAATAGGTGGTGAGTTTGCATAGACTACTGAAATTTGAATTCATGGATGTTAAAATATCATTTTTCAATGCCCTTCATGGATCAAATGCTTGATCGCTTAGAATGAAGGGGTTGGTATTGCTTTTTGGATAGATATTCGGGATACAACCAGAATAGGGTCCACTTGCTAAATAAGACATCTTGTGGTTTGGGTCCACTTGCCATGCAAGATAAGATAGCTCGTGATTAGGTTCCACTTGTTATACAAGATACAACGGCTTATGGTTTGGGTCCACTTTCCATATAAGACATAACGGCTTGAGGTTAGGGTCCTCTTTCTATAATAGATGAGACAGCTAGAGGTTAGGTTCCTTTTGCTTAATATAACCTAAAGGTTCAAACGTTCTTAACTAGAAGGGTGGAAGGTTGGAGTCCTTCACTACATCTTTCATGATTGAGTGTTTTCAAAAAGGCATGCTAAGCCTTGTTTTTTCCTTTTTGGCACGTTATGAATCTATATATGTGTACGTATATAAATATGGTTGCATATGATGGTTTGACTTGGTATTAAATAATGGTACTAGTTTATCCTTATCCTTGAGTTACATGTTAGTGCTCCAACTGTTAACCATCTCCGAACGTTATGTGCCCACGTGACATAGGGGCCAAAGCTTCTTCTTCTCTTCTTGCGTAGTGACAGGTGTTCGAGTGGTTCATGTGTTGACATTGAAGTGGTGAACTTCCATATTTCAGAAGACATACATTTTATAGTCTTTCAATCTTATGCTATAGATTTGTTTTAGACTTGGCTTATGGTTATTATCAGGGGCATGTCCCGAAATATTATAGACATCGGATTTGTAGAGGCTTTGTGTATGATTGTGGACTTGGGTATATTGGTTAGTATATTGATGTAAATGAATTGATTAGACATCTCTTAAGTCATAATCATTAGTCTTTTTTCCGCTACCTTATTATATGTTCGGAGTTCATCCGGCACTTGCCGTTTGATATGATGGTTAGGTTGGGTTAATGGGCAATCTTCGATCCTTGTTGGGCTTGAAATGCCCATTTGACAAGGCCCAATTTTGGGTCGTGTCACCTACCTAGATTATTGCTACTTACTCCAAAAGAGGAGTAGTGACTAGGAAAAGATAATTACAACAGCGATTTGAATATTAATCGTCGATCCATGCTAATAGGTATTATCTAAGTAAAATCATTAACTAACATCTAATAACTAGAGACCCAAAAGGTAATATTTAATTGGGATCAAGGATAAGTGTTGGTAAGGTGACATCTTGAGACTCAAAAGGTAAAGGGTGGAATCCATTAACTAGTCCAAAAGACAGTTGATAGTACATAACTTATCAGATTCTGCATGCAAGATATCGGGTTGGTTCAATAAAAGCACAATAAGCCTATTGAATTGAGAAGTTAGGGAAAACAAAATCCTACTGTTCATCTACAACTTATTACAACCAGAGTTGATATTTGTTATTTGTTCGATATTACCACTATAATCCCCTATTTACTTTTTCAGTTCTGCCCGTTGATTACAATAGTTAAGAGCCACAATTCCATGTATTTCCTTGGGATTCAACCCCAACCGTTGTTGGGCTACTATATTTGACAAAGAATGCATTATCTTCAGATTGAAGGTGTACCTTGGGCATTATTAGGGACAATGCTAGAGATGAGGAGATAGAGGTCCAACATTTTGTTAGAAATGGAGAATGGGATAAAGAGTTGCTATTATCTCAACTGTCAGAAAAAATGGTTGATCTTATCATTAGAAATATTAAGGCTCTTAGGAATGGTAACTCTAATGATCTCCCTTAGTGGATGGGTGGTACTCATGGCATGTTCTTAGTTAAAACAACCTAGAATCACAAGTAAGAGACAAGGAGAGATTATGATTTCATCTAGGCCAAAGGTTTGCCTTTTAAGGTGAATTTTTTTTATATGGAGGTTGTAGAAAAGGAGAATTGCAACTGATGATAACTTTAAAAGAATGAGAATATAGTTGGTATCAAGGTGTTGGTGTTGTGAGGAGAATGTCAAGGAAATAATGTCTTATCTATTTCTAACATCCCCTGTAGCCATGAGGCTATGAAGGCAGTTTGCTTATTTTGCAAGTATTCAAGTGGAGAACATGCAACTTCAATAGCTTATAATAGTTTGGTGGAAGTAAGCACCAACAAAATTAAAGGTGTTATATAGAGCAATACCAACTATAATAATTTGGACTCTATAGAAGAGAAGAAATTATATTAAACATGGAGGAACTGTACAGTTCACTGGAATGGTCATACAGATATATGATGTGGTGAAAAAGGTTATCAAAATACTATATCCCTGGATAAAGAGTGAGCATGGACATGGCTAGAAGTTATTGCCAAGATAAAAGCCCACAAGCCCAAGTTGCACTATCACAGTGGAATTTGGAGGAAGCCAGAGAACCAGCAGGTGAAGTGAAACACTGATGGAGCTTGCAGAGGAAATCCTGGGATAAGTTCCTGTGGTTTCTGCCTAAGGGATAACAAAGTAGATCTAATATATGCAAGAGCAAAGGGATTGGGAGCAGGCACTAACACAGAAGCTAAATAATTAGCAATAAAAGAAGCCTTAGAGTACTGTTATGAAAAGAACATAATTGACTTTATTCTTGAAATAGACTCCTTTGGCCTCAGAAAAATGATTCTACAACAGTGGAAAGTGCCTTAGGAATTAGCAGAGCTATTTGATAAGGTTAGGAAGAATGGACAGAAGATGAATGTTATAGTCATGCACATATTCTAGGAAGGAAACACTGTGGAAGATTCCTTAGCCAATGAGCTGATTGAATCAAAAATGACATAGGAATTCCATAATTTTCATGAACTTCCAACACATACAAAAATACTGATTAACATAGATAAAGCATAGATCCCAAACACCAGGGTGAAAAGACAAAGATAATACCACAATGAGAAACAAAAGAAGAATCACAAATACAAGAAAATAGGAAATTCATTCAAGTTGTAAGAGCATGGATGTACCAATAATATTTACAAAGCTACAGTTATCCAAAAACACTAGCACGCCATAATTAATGAAAGAGCATGCCTAGAAGAAGACATTACAACAGTGCCAATAAAAGTTAGGACTAAAAGTTTTAGCTATCAAAAACCTGCACCAAAAATAGAGGTTTTTGGGGCGTTGCACTACCATGGATCACCAGTTGTAGATGCAGAAGAATCGAGACTGCCACAATCTCAATCCCACCTGAAATGTGGATAAATAGGTCAGAAATGGAGTAAATGAAAAAGGAAAAGAAAAGACAAGAGAGAAAACATATTGGTATCTCATGATCTGGTGGAAATGGTATTCCTTCTATGGTTCCTTGGGGTTAAAACCCAACCACCTACGAGATCAAAAGTTAGGTTAATAAATGAAAAGAAAAGAGAGAAGAAGGAAAAAGAGAGAAGCTCACTATGAAATAGTGAAGAGGGTAGACAGAGCTCAACAATCACCATTGTAGGCTCATGCTTGAACACGACCAAAAGGAGGAAGAACTTCAGCTTGCAAGTTCCACCGGCAACACTTCGACAGCATGGTTCAACTCACAAGGCAGCAGCAAGTAGAAAGAAAGAGTACTTTGTACTTGAAGAATAAAGGCAGATATTTATACTACTTTAGGAAACGTTTTATTTTCCTCTTTATTTTGGATCGAGTTCTATTTTGGGCCTGGACTTTTTTGTTTTACTTTTTCGGATTGGTCCTCTTGTCCCCTTTTCTTTACAGATGAATAAAATGGTCATCAAACCACAAACATTTATTTTAGAAAAAAAAAAAAAAAGAGAAGATGAACTCATTCGGTTGTAACTTATGCATCCTCATATAAGAATTTGGATACACTATATCCAACATATATAAGTATCCAGGCAATTGTTAGTATCAATCAGTCAGGTCACCCCCACTATCTTCCTAGCCCGCTTTTTAGAGTGTCATGTCTTCATGTAATCTGTGTCCATGCCTATTTCACGTGTAACACTTTTTAGGGGGGAGGGGAGGTGTTTTATTTTATGATTCACACACTTTGGAGCAACTATCCCACCTGCAAACCAATTGCGATCTAACATTATGAGTACACCCTATCTTTCAATGGATAGTTATGCTCATCATGGAAAGCTCTAACTCGAAAGAATGTTGAACCATTCAAGCACGAAGCTCTAAAATAACTACGGATTGTCCTAAAATAAACACTTTAGAAAATAGGTGCGCACACAGATACATTGTGTTAGACATGTCTCGTTTCTAGAAATTGAATAAAAGTGATAAGCACGAGAATATATGTGAACTTCTACTCAATATTTCAGAACTTCTAGATAGATAATCAACTAACAGATGCATAATCAAACTATCTGAACTAAATTTCATGTATCGTGAATATATTATATGTATTTGAATTATAGATTATGTACCTGAATAGAAAATTATGTATCTAGTTATTACATAGATTGTTAACCTAATCAATCAGTTGTGTATTTGAAATTTATATGACGTGTATGTGATTTATATCTATTTACCATAGCATATTATATAGTAAGGATACATACTCAAATAGTGATACATAACATAACCTTTTTTGTTAGGTCTTTCAACTATGAACTAAAATCTTTGATCGATGGCATACCATCACAGATAAAAATGTTGCTTTGTCCTTGTATAGTTGCTTCTCTTGAACGACATTATGGTTGCAATCAAAAATCATGTGATCAACACCTATGTCGATCACACACAATGCCTCAGCACAATAAGCCACAATTATCACAAGTGTACCTATTTTCGTACTATCTATATACTCAATTATGCATGTATCTGACTCACGTGTAATTTCTCCATTATTGTTGCAACCAATTTCTTCCTCCGTCATAGTAATGCACAAAGGGATACATTCCAAAATCAGATACATGTTTCTTCAACTCCATAAACAGTTTCACACCCAGATCATTATGAATTTTCATTGGTGTTGAATTTTCTTCAACAATGTATCTGACATGTATCCTTTTTTTAGATTCATTAATTTCCAACTGTTTTGTTATGCAGCAATGAGATCTTCGTATGAGAAATTGTCGTGGATAACAAATCCATTGATTTAGAGGCATCATATTTATTTTTCAAAATTCATATTCCAGAGTGTCTCAAAAAAACTGGTCATCACGGTATATCTCATATTCGAGGAGATCAAAGTTTTTTTAAAAAACATAGTTAAACTCAAAATCAAAGAAGAATTACACAAAATAAAGGAATTGAAATCTCAGTAAAGATCGGTAGAGAATTTGAAAAATTCAGTCTTTTTTTAGCTAGGGGATACTTTACATCCTCGGAAGTCGTTACAATGTAATTTTCTCCTCAATTAAAGAGATTCGGTTACATTCTTTTTAAGACTTTTGGAATTCGTTGCACATGTATCTAAGAGAGATGCATTTGATTCGACAGAACCATGTATCCGGAAGCATTTTAGTGATAAAAGGTGTAATGTCAAAAACTAGAGTTTGTATTTTATGTTGTTTGAACAAAATCTAATGCTAACTTTAAGCCTAAAAGGGTATTTTGAGTATTTATCTAGGCCCATTTTAATAGCTAGTATAAATACACTTTCTAGGTTATTAGTTCACTAGCTAACTTTGAATATGAAGATTGAACAAACTTGTGAATTATAGGTTTATCCTTTATCACTATAATGAACTTTGGTTACCTCATGCAAGATAGTTCATTTATAAGTTTATTTCTATTTCTACCTTATACTGTGTGTCATTTTTTAATGTTAATCTAATTAGTTTCTACATTCTCTTTATTGTTTCTTTGAGTAAATTCATTCCATTTATATTCTAGACTAATCCTTTTTTCTTCCTATCCAAGATTCAAAATCATTTACTTAAGTGTGTTTTTGTCTCATGAATTGTCTTAACCTTCATATCCTTCAAAAACAAATGTGTATATCCTCTACTGTTTTCCATAAATAGTTCTTGTCGTTGTACTGTGTACGATTGAAGAATCCATCTTCAATTTCTTTGAATTCTTAAGCCCATTGCCCATCACTAGTGGACCAAATAGTCAATGAATAGGAAATTACATGATATAGCCTCAGTAATAGGTGATTTTTTTTTTATTTTTGTTCCTCTATACCTTAAACAATGAAACACTTTATCATGTTCATTTGTCTCTCAACTTTTATTTTTATTTTTTCGTAATTGTTGTTTTTTCTTTTTTTTTTTTTTTTCTTGTTTTAATTCATTTGTCTCAACCTTTATTTTTTTTCCTCAAACATTATCTATTTCTTCATTTCTCTTTTTTTTTTTTATTTCTTTTTTTTAATTCTTTTTTTTTTTTTTGTTTTTATCATTTCTCATTTTTTCTTTTTTCTCAAACTTTATTTTTATTTTTTTCTTCTCATTTATGTTTTTCTCAATCTTTACATTTTTTTTGAATTTTTTATTCTTCTCTTTTTTCTTAACTTATATTTTTTTTTCCTCAATCTTTTTTTTCTTTTCTTTATTTTTTTCTTCTCCTTTTTTCTTTTTTCTCAACTTCTATTATATTTTGCTAATAATAGAAAGTTGGATAATCCACAAAGGGATCTTCATTTCTTGATATCAAAGTAAATTTAAGGGCATGACTTGTTATTTGAAAGTCATTTGGGATAAGTCTTGCCTTTAAGACACGAGTTATAGAACTTCTCATAAATTAAGACATAATTTGATAGTGTAACACTTGTCCATTGGGCATAACTTATTTTTTGGGGAGGTTTTTAAGGTAAGTCTTGTCTTAGAAACAAGATCAATAGAGCATCTCATAAATCAAGACGCAATATGGTAGTGTCAATTCTTGCCCATGGGGCGTAACGCTAAGTCTTGCCTCTAAGGTAAGAATTATAGAACATCTCATAAATCAAGACACGATGTGGTACTGTCAACTCTTTCCCATGAAAAATAACTTATTGTGTGAAAGTCCTTCGACTAAGTTGTGCCTCTAAGACAAGAGTTACAGAACATCGCATAAATCAAGACATAATGTAGTAGTGTCAATTCTTACCTATGAGGAATAGCTTGTTGTTTGAAAGTTCTTGATTTATAAAACATCTCATAAACCAAGACACAATGTGGTAGTGTCAACTGTTACCCATAGAGCATAATTGATTTCTAAAAGTCCTTGAATTAAGTTTTGCCTCCATGGTAAGAGTTATAGAGTATTTCATAAATCAAAACATAATGTGGTAGAGTCTGCTCTTACCTATAGGGCGTAACTTGTTCTTTGAAAGTCCTTAGGTTAAATCTTGCCTCTAAGACAAGAGTTATAGAACATCTCATAATTTAAAACATAATGTGATAATGTCAACTCTTGCACATGCGACGTAACTTGTTTCTTGAAAGCCCTAGGGTTATGTTATCTCTAAGGGAAGAGTTATAGAGTATCGCATAAATCAATGCATAGTGCGATAGTATCAACTCCTACCTTGATGATCCTTGGGCTAAGTTTTGCCTCTAAGGCAAGAGTTATAAGCACTTCATAAGTAAAAATATAATGTAGTAGTGTTGACTCTTTCTCAATGTATGTAACTTGTTATTTGAAAATCCTTGGGATAAGTCGTTCCTCTAAGACAGTTATAGAACATCTCATAAATTAAGACATAACGTAATAGTGTCAACTCTTGCCCATGGAGTGCAACTTGTTGTTTGAAGTCTTTGGGCTAATTCTTATCGCTAAGACAAGAGTTATAGAACATCTCATAAATCAAAATACAATGTGGTAGTATCCACTCTTGCCAAATGTAACTTATTGTTTGAATGTCCTAAGTTTTGCCTATAAGACAAGATTTATAAAACATATCATAAATCATAAATCAAGATACAAGGTTGTAGTGTCAACTTTTCTCATAGGACATAACTTGTCATTTGAAAGAAATCGAAGAAAAGAAAAATAATAATAGTTGCAAAAAAAAGAAAAAAATTAAGAAAAATAGTTTTTAAAAAAAATAAAAAAATAAAAAAAGAAAGAAAATACGAGTGTTCATAACCCACCAGCTTTGTCTAATACAACTGAACATGATAATAATTTAACGTTGATCATAGTAAGAATTTTACAAAACATATAGAAGTTGAAAGGAGAAAAGAAAAAAATAAAGGTTTAGAAAAAAGAAAAAAAGGAGACAAAACAAAAATAAAGGATGAGAAAAATTAAAAAAGAAAAAAAATAGAAAAGAAAAAAATAACCAAAGAAAATAAAAAGAGATTTATTTTTTTTTAAATAGAAGTAGAAATGAGAAAAGGAAAAAAAGTAAGGGTGGAGAAAATTTTTTAAAAAGAGAAAAAAAATAAAGTAAAACAAAAAGGAGGAAAATTTTTTTTTTAAAAATTGAGAGGAGAAAAGATAAAAAAAAAATAAGGGTTGAAAAAAATAAAAAAATCAAAGTAAAATGAAAAAGAAGAAAAAAAATAGAAATTGAAAGATAAATAAGTATGAGGTTATTTATAAATATTTGAGATATAGAGGAACTAATAGGTATTTGTCTTGTACATAATAAAAGAAGGAAGACTATTTTTGTAGTATTTATCTTATGGAGGACAAAAAAACAAAATCATCTACATCTATTATGAAAATGAGAAAAAACATCTTTTCCCTCCTGAACTTGTCCTCTAAACCCACTTTAACACTTAAACTTAACTTTCATTTATTTACCCCCCTTAAAATCTTTAAAGTGTAATTGTTTGACCCTTAAAGCTGACGTGTCAATTTGTTTAAAAAAGAGGCGCGTTTATTTATTAAAAAACTTAATTTCAGTAATTTTATATTTAAAATATAATAAAAAATTAAAATTAAAATAAAAAATGGTCACTTTTTTGTTGTTTCTTCTTCAAATCATCATCAACAACAACACTCAAACCTCCATTAACAACCTCAAATATTTTTCGCTTTCTTCCATTAACAACACCACCTAAGAACAACATTTTCCTTTAATTTTTTTCACTTTCCTCCATTAACAACACCACCCAAGAACAACACTTTCTTTTAATTTTTTTCACTTTCCTCCATTAACAATACCACCCAAGAACAACACTTTCCTTTATTTTTTTTTTCACTTTCCTCCATTAACACCATCCAAGAACAAATATGAAAACACTATTAAATAATTTTATCCATTGAACACCATCTCAACCTTCAATCCAACTCCCTCAAAATTTAGATAAAAATTAAATTAAATTGATGATTTTGTTTTTGAATCACTTATCATCAATGAGATTTCTTTTAATTTTTACTTTTGAATTTTTTGTTAATAAGACAATTTGAAAAAATTAATTTTAACTTGATGAAAGTATTTTTGTGTTTGAATAAGAAAGAAGAGGGGAGTGAGGGGCTGGAAGGGAGAAAGAACGGGAGTGGGGGGCTGGAAGGGTAGGGTAAGGGTGGGGCTGAAAGGGGAGAAAGAATGGCGGGTGGAGGGAGGGGGATGGAAGGGGAGAAAGAACGGGGGTGAGGTAGGGGGATGGAAGGGAAGAAGAGCGGGGGGGGGGGGGGGGGGGGGGGGGCGCGGAGGTAGGGGGCGGAGGGCGTGAAGGGAGGGAAGGGGGGGGGGGGGGGGGTTGAATTTTTTATTATATATATATATTGCTTTTTAAAACAAAAATACATGAAAATCGTATGTGGGGGGGATTTTTTTTCTAAAAAAAATCATAATTTCTTACGTAGCAATAACCTGACACTAATTAGGCACTGACATGGTGGAATTTAATTTTGAGGGGTGAAATAAATACACTTTAAAGATGTTAAGGGGTAAATAAATAAAAGTTAAGTTTAAGTACTAAAATGAGTTTGGAGGACAAGTTCACAGAGGAAAAAGATGTATTTTCTCTATGAGAATTGTTACAATCATTTATGTAGTTTACCCATCAATGAATTTAGTACAACCCGTGAAAACCAAGATTAAAATCTCAGAAAAAACAATATCAGAAGGTTTCTTCTTATCTTCCTGAGATTTGTCGACAGAATTACCTAATACTTATAATTGGTAGGATGTAGCAATAACCCAAAAGAAAAGTTGAGGTATATGCAAGTGGCCCGACTATAACCTTTATACGGAAAATATTAGTGAAACTTTTTTTTATTTGGAATACACATTTCAATTTTATTATGATCGGAATTATTGTGCAACAACGGAACGGTTATACAGAATAATATTAGATTTCTTGAAATCACAAGTCAATATCCATGTGTGAAACATACAGAAAATCTTTGGGTAAGCACCGAACGTGCCTTACCCACATCTAATAGTACGACACAAGATCTTCCTAAATACAAAAACTGGACAATCAGCACTTCCAGTCTCATGTCTACTGAGTAAGGTCTTTGTGACTGTAGACAATTGCTTTATCGCCATCAACAATTTGTCCAGATCCCCTTGCAAGCCTATAGAAAATTGCAGCATTGCATAAAAAACTCACGTTCAAAATGCAGGATAAAATTCAATATGTTAATTGTTAGACGGTGTAACTTACACCGAAAATAAGTAAACAAGCTTAAGAAATTTTGAAGGAAGAAAAACTCCATAATAAATGAAGAAAGAAACGGCTGAAAAAAGCATCAAAGTAGGTACTGCACTCCACAACTTGTTACATATTTAAAACGGAAAAGTTACGAATATATCACTGAACTTTGATAAATGATACACATATACCTTCCGTCATACTTTAGGTACAAATATACCCTTGTCGTTAATGAAAAGGTACATATAAACCCCCTGAACTTTGATAAATGGTACAGATATACCCTCTATCATACTTTAGGTACAAATATACCCTTGCCATTAATGAAAAGGTACATATATACTCTTCTCAGTAATGGCAGGACACGTGTCACAATCATGTTCATTTGCCTTCTTTTAATTTAATAAATCCCAATCCCACCCCAAAACAATTCTAATTTAACCAACAATTCGATCCAAATAATAACCCAAACCCGACCCCGTTGATAAAAGCACGATCATGATCATGAACATTTCTTATGAGCATGTTGAATGCAACCGAGAGATTGCACAAGTTTAAGGTGAAGAAGGCTCACAAGCCGTCCAAAGGGCGCACTCCATGGGCGCTATTTTGGAGCCCTTTCATTAAAGGGCTCTTTTGTCATTTTATCTTTTATTTGTATTGTATTGTAAATAGAACATGTTAGATTGAAGAACACTTCTCTTGTGAGAGAGAGCTCCAAACCGAAACTAGGGCTTAGACAAGTGAGGATTCACTTGTGTTTGCATTTGATTGAAAATGTTGAGACGTGTGTGTAGTTAGGAATTAGAGTTTATAATTCCTATTTGTTAGTTACAAGAGTTTTGTAATCAATCGTTGTTGAGGCTCAGAGTTATTTAGTGAAGTTGGGGTTAAATCCTGTAGAGGTACAGGTCATGGTTTTTTACACCTTTTTGAGCTGAGTGTTTTCCACATAAAAATCATTGTATTCTTTACTTTCTGTTTTACTGCTTCATTGGAACACGTCAGTGGAACACATCCGGCAACCCGTGGTACTTGTGATATTTCGGCATTGGGACTTTAGAAGAAGAAGAGAGATCTTTTTAACAGGAAAATTTGGTCACGTAGATCTTCTATTTAGCCGGAATTCGTTGATTGCTCCGTACGAATTTACAATGGAAAAACTCAAAAAGAAAACTAGCTTTTGGTATCTTCACTAACTCGATTCAAGAGCGACTCCAAGGCGTTCCATCGATAAGCAACAGTTAGGCGAAAACAAGATAATCAGTAGGGCACAAATTCTTAACACCTTTGTTTTCTAGAATCAAGGTCTCCTCTTAGTAAATTCAAGTGAAGAGTTGGGATTTTCATTAAGGCTTCCCTCATATCTTCATATATGAGTTTGTATGAGTGTTCTAAGTGTATTTTATGGTTAGGACTCACGGATAGTAATCCAAAGCCGTACTAAGTTTTTGCTATTGATGTTAATTGCATGAGGTGAATTGGTAGTTCTTTTATAAGATGTGAAGTTTGGCGTTGTAGATATGGAGGAAAGGAAGAGTTCGGAGAAACACCATTCATTAGGAGCCCTCGGCGAGCTCGATGCTCGTCGTGTATTTGATAAATTGCTTCGATGACTTGAGCTTAATGTTGAGTTGCTACTACTAGTTTTATTATTGCCATTATAGTAGATTAAAGCTTTAACGGAAGAATTGATTCTTTGTAGTAGATCTAGAGTTGGAAACCCAGGTATGTAAGGCTAAAGCCTCTCGTTTTCCCTTTATGGCATGACTTCCTATTTGATGTTTCCCTCTACGAGTCCATGAACTCCGTTGATCATGAATCTCTATGAATTCCCATGCTATGAACTTCCATGATTATGTATTAGTTGCTGCCCCATTGATATAAGCTCACCATATCTCTTCGTCAAGTTCATAATTCCTCTTATGAGATGTCTAGTATCATGAATGTTAAAATGAAACACTATAGCATGACCTTCATTACATGTTCCTCTTCTATGAGTCCACGAGATCCTAGACTATGAAATGATAGGTGTCTCCATGTTATGTGCCTTATGATTATGGATTTATCTTAGATGTTGTCACTCCTGCTGTCATGACCTTTCATGTACCCTTATATGGTCTATAGTCCCTCTTATTGAAATGTCTATCTTCATGTATGCTAAAATGGAATATTCCCCAAAGTATTGCAATCACGAACAAGCTGTGTCGAATGAATCCCAAAGACTATTGCAATATATCCCAAGAATGCTAATGTATAGCTTAGATGTTCTGTGATTTATAACATCGTGCTAAGCACAAAGGCATGTATGTGGTAGCCAGTACCCCTTGTGGTTTCTGGCTGTCTGTGTATTGCATGAAGGCCTGTATGTGGTTCCAGTACCCCTTGTGGTTGACTGATCAACATGTATTCATGTGGCATCTATTACTGTTGAAATTTGATTTAGTTACTGCAGTAACTTTAAGCCTAATAAGTTGTTTAGATTAAGATGAAATTGAATTTTGAATTTTAGTTAGATTGTTTGAGTTATTGAGATTTCTTAGGTTTGTTCGAATTTTAAATTATGCAGATTTTTGTTTTAAATTCAACAACAACATACCCACCCAGTGTATTCCCATAAAGTGGGTGTAGGGAGAATAAAGTGTACGTAGTCCATACCACTAGCTCTGATGAAGTAGAGAGGTTGTTTTAGATAGACCCCGGTTCAGGACAGATTATTGTTTTAAGTTAGCTATTTAAAGCCCCTCAATGCTTAGTAAAATTATTAAAAGTCATATCAATCCGTTGAGAGTCATTTTAACCCCTTCTCTTTTTTCGACAAAGAATTTCAACCCCTTTTTCGTTGCCCTATCTTTTTAGAAAACAAACAATTACTTCCGACGATAGGACTGGCCTGTTATGTTATGCACGAAGGCCAAACGAGACAACAATAAGACTAAAATATTAGGTTAAAGCACCCAAGGGTGTGGCCTAATGGTTAAACGAAGTTGGGTTGAGCACCATGAGGTCTTAGGTTCAATTTCCAGTCGAGACAAACACTAGATGATTTCTTTCATCTGTTCTAGCCTTGATGGACAGATTTACCAGGTACCTGCTGCTGGTGGGAGGTGACAGGTATCCCGTGGAATTAGTCGAGGTCCGCGCAAGCTGGCCCGAACACCACGGTTATCACAAAAAAAAAAAAGATTAGGTTAAAGCACAATGATCCAAATATTTTAAGCTTAATGATCCAAGAATGATAAGTATAATGATCCATAAGATGTTATAGTATAAAGATCCAGAAGATGTTTATTCATAATAACCCAAAAGGTGTTACACTATAGTGATCTATATTCTATAAGATGTTTCCTAGTTCATAGATGTTACACTATAGTTATCTACATTCTATAAGATGTTTCCTAGTTCCTAGATGTTATCAGTATACAATGTTTTTATATCTCACTTATGCTTCAATATGTATCTTATGTTAATCTGTCTGATTTATCATATGAGTTTTATTCCATATGTACTCACATCCCTTTTACTGGAGGCATTGCACTCATGCTGCAGTTTAAGATGTACGGAGTAGCACACCACCTTGCTAGGCATCTATGTTGCACTTCAGCTATTGTTGGTAAGCCCCACTTATTACCTGGGGCCAAGTCTAGTATTCATGCATTGTAAATAGAGATTTGGGTAGATCGCGATCTTGTCTCGATACTTCCACAGTTCCCAGCTCGTCGTAGAGGCTTCATAGACCTGTGTTGATGTTGTCATATATGTACAGATGTTATGACTCATGTTTTAGCTGGGTCGCCAATTGTATGTTTCCGGCCCAAGGGCTTTTTCTATGTATATAAACAGATTTTTATGGAAGCATGTATGCTCTCACTCACATAATTTTCATGTTTATGTAAAGTTCTATGATTCATCTCTAATTGGTTCGTTGGGTTAAGGCATCGCATGCTGGTCCGCCTCATAGAGGTTTTAAGGGCAACCCGGTGCACTAAAGCTCCCGCTATGCACATGGTCTGGGGAAGGTTTAAGGCATGAAAGAATTGATTATACATGATTAATACTAACGTGAGTTTTCGATGACCAAATCTCGCTACTACATCGATGGTGTCGGTTAATGACACTTATTGGGTCTGTTGTTTTTGCACTCATACTACACTTGTTGCACTCTTTTTTGGGTGCAGATTCAGATCTGTGTACCAGTGGAGTTCGCAGAGCAGTGTGAGTCAGTAGTTGTCCATACTGAGAACTCGAGGTGAGTTGCCTGGCTGATCAGCAGCATTAGACTTTCTCTCTATCATTTCCTTTCTGTTTTTATTATTTCTAGATAATTATACTAGTCTATATCAAACTTGTATACTCCTTAGAGGCTGGAGAAAATTGAAGGAAAGGTGACTTTTAAGTCTTGAACGAAGGATTGGTAACATTGACCAACTTATAGGGTCAAACATTTGATTAATATTCTCAAAACTTTCTAATCTTTTCAAAATTACAAATCAACTCGCACCCCTCTTCAATCCAAATCAATCAGTCTCTCTCAATAGCTTCTCTCAACTGTCTCCCAACTAACAGTTCTGCAAAATTCTCCATTCAATCCCCGACGACTTCAACCTTCGGCGAAAAATATTCAGGCGAGTTCCCTTTCGACTTTCAACCGTCAATTGACGTGAAGACTTCTCCGGCGACAACAACTTCGAGTTTTTCGTCATCCCATTTCTTTTTTCACAGGTAAAAAATTATGAAGAAACAGAGGAACTTAAGCCAACTAATCTTCAAGTATTGAAATATGGACTAAATAAAACCCTAATTTCTGGCATTTCTTCTTCTTGTTATCGAACTATTGATTCAGATTTGTTAGTGATCTTTTTTCGCAGTTGATGTTTTTAGTGGAAACCCCTTCTTAGTGTGTGTATGTATGATGTGTTGGTATTGCTGGGTTAACTTATTGTTTGTCTTGGTAAAAATGGTGTTGCAATAGATGAAACATCTAATGCAACGGATGAAGACATCTGATGCAGCAGATAAAAATATTTGGAGCATTTGATGCACCAGATTAAAATCTGATGCAACAGATGAACAATCTAACAGATCATTCATCTATTGCGACAGACGACTCTTCTGTTTGGAAGAAATCTAAACAATATAAATCCAACAGATAACTCATTTTGCAACCGATGAGTGATATGTTTCAACAGGTCAGTGATCTATTTTTATTGTTTCCAACGGTTTACTCATCTATTGCAACAGGTCAGTTATATGTTGCAACAGATAACATACCTGGTGCAACAGATTAGTTATCTATTTTTATGGTTTCCAACAGATTACTCATCCGTTGCAACAGGTTGGTTATATGTTGCAACAGATAAACTACCTGGTGTAACAAATTAGTGATCTGTTTTTACTGTTTCCAACGAATTACTCTTCCTTACAACAGGTTAGTTATATGTTGCAACAGATAAACTACCTGGTGCAACAGATTAGAGATCTGGTTTTATTGTTTCCAATGGTTTACTTATCTGTTGCAACAAATCGATTATATGTTGCAACAGATAACATACCTGGTGCAACAAATTAGTGATCTGTTTTTACTGTTTCCAACGAATTACTCTTCCTTACAACAGGTTGGTTATATGTTGCAACAGATAAACTACCTGGTGCAACAGATTAGAGATCTGGTTTTATTGTTTCCAATGGTTTACTTATCTGTTGCAACAAATCGATTATATGTTGCAACAGATAACATACCTGGTGCAACAGATGTGGTCTGTTGGAACTGTTATTTTACCTTACCGTTGTGCATGTTAGATTTACTGTTATCCCTTTTTAATGATGCATTAATCAATTATAATCTATTTTATGTTCCTGTTAATTTAAGATAATATGGCTCGCAAAAGAAAAAAAACGAATCAAGTCCAAGTAAAGGAACAAATGCAGCACCTCGGCTACATCCACCACTCTATGAGCTTGCTTTACAAGTGTTATCTCAATCAGGAGCAGAAGATAATGAACACGGGGAGGAGAAATGTCTCAAAAGAGATGATCTAAATGCTAATAGCCCTTCCACTGAAGAGTTGATCAAAACCTTCAGCATTGATCATTATCCTATGAGAATGCAATGCGATGGTGCCACAAATTTAAATGCGATGGTGCCACAAATTTAACGGATAATTTCATGGTTAAGTTAGCCATGGAAAAATCTTTCGACGCCTTCAGAAAAATACTTTGAGAACAAAAATTGGATGTTTATTTCACGGAAAACTGCTTAGGGCAATATCTTGATTTGCCGGAGGACAACAATGGTCGTTTCCAGATGAAAATGGTATACGTTCTTCTCAAGCGTAGGTTTATGTATGAAAACAAAGACAAGATGGATGAAGTGTGGATAAATTACTGTGGCATGCCTATTTGTTCTGGTTAGAAGGAGTTTGTCATGGTTACCGGACTAAAATGTTATCCTCCTTCTCCTTCTCAAGTTATACCTACTCTGATCGGAAAAAAAGCACCCCGCACACCCAAAAAAGACAAACAAAAGTCGAGTGATCGTGATGACCTGGTGTCAATTGTTGGTCCAAGCTTCAAAAACAAAAATTTGATAGAAGCATTGAAAGGTAAAAGACTCTCAAAGAAGCACAAACAATCATTGTGCTTAGTTTGGTTTGTAAATAATATTGCTTAGTTTGGTTTGTACATAATATTCTTGGGCGAGAGATGTTAACAACAACATAAGCGTTGGTTTAATAAAGTTCTCCTAAGATCTTGAGGCATTTAACAGCTATCCTTGGGGTTATGAAAGCTTCAAAATGACTGTCCAATATTTGTTGACTCCGTTAACGCCAAACACAGTCAACTAATATAGCTTTCCATGGACCTTCATAGTAAATATTTCTTTTATCATGATATGATTCATCATTTTTTTATTCAATAATGTTTTTTATTTATTGGCGTTATGTTATAGGTTTGGGCATTTGAAGCCATTCCTTATTTGAGACAACAAGTGAACTACCATGAAGAAGTTTCCTGTCCAAGAATCCTGAGATGGTTGTTGGCCAAAACCGAAAGAAATGTAAAATTTCTTGATCTTTTCAACACCCCAAGGAAGCAGTAAGTTCAATTCTAATCAAGTTTTTGTTTTAATTAATGATTATTTTAAATGATTTCATCCTCATTCTAATATATGTACCGAGTTATTTTAGATTGTCCATCCGTGGCTTGTTCCGACCAATCGAGAGTTGAAGATGCTATTTTTTCTTACTATATGGTCTGTGCAAACTTTATCGGACCCTAAGGTTGTTGATGGAATAAAAATGAAATTGTTTGAAGCAACAGGTATCACAAGAAAAATAATTTTGAAGGGTGGGTTTGTTGTTGTTGACGATGGCAGTCGTAGTGGTAGTGGTAATGGTGCTGCTATTGGGGCTAATGATGCTCCTCTTACCGTTTTTGAAACAACAAGCCATTATGATTATGATCATACTGGTTGTACAGATTTTTCTCTAGATTTTTCCACATCTAGCGAATGTTCTGCATGTAAATGTCAAGACTACAAGGCGAAACACGATGGAGTGATTAATGCTATTAATGCACTAACTGCTTCTGTAAAGGAAATGGCATCTAAGAGGGGTGTCATTCCATCAAAGAGAATTTTATATCCACACTCCACTAGAGATCAAAGCGGCTAAGAGGAGAAGAAAAGATACTTTCAAGGCATTATCAAGCATCGAAAAAAGCAAAATTGCAACGTCTTTATCTTTGTCTTGCACCGATGTTCAGTATGCAAGGGCCACAGGAGAGCAGCATGAGCCGAAGAAGGTGAATGTACATCACTTGTTCCAACAAACAAACAGGCACATATTTGTTTCAACAGATGATGCATTTTCTGAAAATTATCAAATAGATATATACATCTATTGCAACAGTTGTCTAACCTATTGCATCAGATGCGTTATCTGTTGCAACAGATGAGTCATTTGTTTCGAAATTATCGTACTGCTCTGATTTACCTGTTTGCATTCGTCCCAACAGATGCTCCATTTGTTGCAACATAAGACACTTCTGTTGCAACAAATGGACAATCTGTTGTATATCTGTAATTAGCATTGACAATTCTGGCTTTCTAGGTGGATATCACAGTAGAAGCCACTGCTGAAGAGCATAATATCACAGTTGATAATCCATCAACTGCTTCCAAAGAAGAAGAAAAAGTGAAGCCTGTCAGTTCGGGAGAACAGAAGAATTACCTGTTTGAAAGGTTCAACATCTCGGATGAGGCTCCAAAAAAACTAACACAGTTGATCAACGACTATTCAGAATGGATTGCCGATGGGCTGTTAAAGCATCATGCCGACAGGTACATAAATCAATTTTTAAAGATATTGGTTTATACTATTTTGTTGTAAGAATGTGACATTAACACATATAAATTATCATATAGAAAACAAACTGAAAAACGCTACAAACTGAACGAATCAAGTCTTGGTTTTAATATGTTTGACTTTGTTGTTGCACATCTCGGAACGAAGAATTGGTTCTATTTAATGTCACAGCCCCAAACTTGCTGGAATAATGAGGTTTAAATGTCATACATATTACTATTAATTAATACTTTATTTAATTACATTTGCGTATTAATTTTTCGTCACGTAATCCAAAATGTTTAATAATATGTGCAGCACATCGATGTCATTTTTACTACCTCTGAAAGAAGGCGAAGTTTCAAACACAAGAACAATACA
This sequence comes from Capsicum annuum, assembly GCF_002878395.1. NCBI lineage: Eukaryota > Viridiplantae > Streptophyta > Magnoliopsida > Solanales > Solanaceae > Capsicum > Capsicum annuum. The sequence continues at coordinate 14,079,282 of NC_061118.1, forward strand.
GATACACAACAAACAATTATTTGTACAAAGTTTACATCAATAAAGCCTACGATAGGTATTGTCAACAACAGCCGAAAGTTTCTCAAAATGAGGAACGCTTAATCAACATCATCAAAGGTTTTAGCATTCCAGCTGGCTTACCTTGGCATTTGGTCGACGAAGTGTACATCCCAATCAATTGTGGTGATGAATTCTATTGGGTGTTGGTTGTCGTCGTTCTAAAAGAGAGGCGCATCCGAGTTTATGACTCGATGTCGCGAAAGAGACGTTGCGAGCCTTCGTCTGAGATACAAAAGCTGGCCAAAATATTGCCTACTTACCTTGATATGAGTGATATTTTGGACCAAAAAGTTCGTACTAATTGGTGGACGATTGAAGCATACCGGGTTAAAAAGGGTAATCCATTTGATGTACAATATGTTGAAGGAATTGCTCAACAAACCATTGGTAGCCTGTAAGTATAAGTGTCATGATTTAGTTTCATTACATAAATTTCACAACACTTGCATGAACTGCAAGATATGGATTATCTGTTTTTTTAAAACGCAGGAATTGCAGTCCTTTTGTTGCCGCTTACGCTGAGTATTTGAGCGATGGATTACAAGTACCAAATGATGGACTGGATGCCGGATTACTCTACAAAAGATATGCTGCTCTTTTATGAAAATACGGAGAAGCGAAAGCTTAGACTAAGCCGTACGCAAGCGACATTAAAGATCCACGACGACCAAAGCCGAATTTCGTAACACCGGATGAAGAACAACTTGCCCATATTGATTAGATCTTCATAGCTTAAGTCCGTCAATGTAATAACCTATCCTCCTTGTTTTAACTTGTTGATTTATTTGTAGAGTAGATCATTTGTACCCATAATGATTATTTTTACATTTTATTTATTTGTTGAGTTACTTCATGTAATTTCTGAATGCTTCGACTTGTTTTATGTTGTCTATGAATATAATTTAATCCTTAGTTTTGAACATGTTAATTGAAATGGAATACTAGATTCAAATATCGCAACAGATAATACATCTGTTGCAACAAACGACATATCTTATCAAATAGATTTAGACATATGTTGCAACATAAGATGTAACACGTAGATCATTTGCTGGAAATTATATAACAAGTCTTCCTACTTTCTTGATTTTTTCCAACAGATTACCTATCAGTTGCAACAGATAGATTATATGTTGCAACAGATAGACTGGAAACATCTATTAATGCAACAGATGACCAACCTATTCCAACAGATAATCTGTCACAACAGGTATTATATCTGTTACAACATATATAAAATTTGTTGCATCATAAAAGTTCAACTTGGCCAGACCTAAAAATTATTGCCACTACATGTAAAGTGAAGTGGCAACAACAACAACAACAACAACAACAAACCCAGTGTATTCCCACTTAGTGGGGTCTGGGGGGGGTAAGATGTACGCAGTCCATACCTCTACCTCTGATGAAGTAAAGTGAAGTGGCTTGAAATGAAAAATTATTATCGTGTTCGTTTATGCCTTTGTACATATTCTTTTTTATACACGGGCTCCAACCATTTAGTTAGTACCCCATAAGCCCAAACCCATTACATCCTTCCCACAACGGCGTTGCACATACCGATGATTTTTGTGCCGGTCAGCAAACACTCAATGTATGCAAGCGAGTACGGCCCACATGCTGCACCGGTTTTATTTTTTGGGAGCTCGATGTTCTTATTTCGACCTTTAAAATCCCATGATTACTTCGTGAAGACTTCAGCCGGCAAATGATCCATCAGCTTACTCTGCGTCAATAATTTGGGCAACAAATGCAAGAGTGGTTGCATTTGGGATAAAAACGTGTCCTCGCTGAAGACAGGTAAGTTGCAGTCATAAACCGTAATCTTTCCCTCGTAGAGTAGTATCTCAACAGCGAGAAAATGTTTGACTTCCACGTTCATGACTGCAAGGATTCTCTTTGCCTTGGTCCAGCTCTTGTCATGTGGATATGGCCTTTCCCTCTAACATATTTAATCGTTTCTCCATCCCATTGGAACATAGAAACTAACTTATCAAATCCCGGGCCACTGGAATCAACTAGCTTATAAAGATTAGCGTACCTATCCTTGAAATTGTTGTAGAAGTTGAGGTCCATTATCCTATCGGCAGCATCATAAGCATCCGGGTATGGTAATTGCCTGCCCATCATGAGGCAGAAAATTTTATCAACATACTGTGGTACAAGAAGATAATTTTTAAATAGGTTAGTAATTGTAAGGAATAAAAATACAGCGGAAAGAATCCGATGTAGAGGGTTCTCTGAATCAGTTCACAGATTACCCAGCCAACGCAACTTATGCAATAGATGTGTATTATGTTGCAACAGATTACACATCTGTTGCGTAGATTCTTCTACGTGGAGTAGATTGGAAGGCTAGGTTAGCAAAAGTAAACTTACATTGTCCTCGTACCACAAACGCATATTTGTCATATTCGTGAAGTCTTTGGCGGCAAATGAATACATGGCGTATTCTTTTTTAACCTTCGTCCTGTCATTCATGATTTCTTCCAGTTCCTTCTTCTTCTCTATGCCAAGTGCTGCGAATATGTCCACCTTCTTCAGCGGCCCCTGAACTTCAACAATTCTTAGAGCGGAAGGAGTTGCAGTTTTTGCTATTTTCATAACGGAGAGAATTTGTCTAATTTTTCTTCTCTTCTTCCTAACCGCCACTGTAGGAGTGCATAACTCTCTCACCTCGTTGGATGGTGTGACACCCCTCCTGGATTTCAACTCCTCGGCAGTTTCAGCAATAGCCTCGCAGGTAATAGAGTTCGAGAAGAGTTCTATATTTGTTCTTTATTCTAAAAATTAGGGTTTTTTAGTTAATGATGAAAAAGAAGACTTTTAGTCGTATTGAATGGTACGTATATATATTGTAGTATCTTTTATTTAAAGTATTACGTATATATTGAATGGTACATATATATGTGTATATATCTTTTATTGACATATATATTTAACGTATATATGTGTATATGTTTTATAAATTAGTGTATAACTATATATATATTGTGTGTGTATATATTGTAGTATATTTTATTTAAATTAGTACGTATATATTGAATGATACGTATATATGTCTATATCTTCTATAGATGTATATATTAAACATATACATGCGTATATGTTTTATAAATTAGTATATAACTATTTATATAGTGAGTGTATATATGGTATAGACTTTTAATATATATATATATATATATCTATATATATTTATATTGTACTATATTTTATTTAAAGTAGTATGTATATATTGAATGATACGTATATATGTCTATATCTTCTACAGACGTATATATTTAACATATACATGTGTAGATGTTTTATAAATTAGTATATAACTATTTATATAGTGTGTGTGTATATTGTAGTGTATATATATATACACATACATATATATATTGTAGTATATATTATTTAAAGTAGTACGTATATATGTGTATATATCTTCTACAGACGTACATATTTAACGTATACTTTGTATATGTTTTATAAATTAGTATATAACTATATATATAGTGAGTGTATATATTGTAGTATATTTTATTTAAACTAGTACGTATATATGTGTATATATATCTTCTATTAACGTATATATTTAACGTATACATGTGTATATATTTTATAAATTAGAGTATAACTATATATATACTCTGTGTGTGTGTATATATATTGTGGTATATTTTATTTAAAATAGTACATATATATTGAATGATACGTATATATGTTTATATCTTCTATAGATGTATATATTTAACGTATACATGTGTATATGTTTTATAAATTAGTATATAACTATATATATAGTGTGTATATATTGTAGTATATTTTATTTAAAGTAGTACGTATATATTGAATGGTACGTATATATGTGTATATATCTTCTATAGACGTATATATTTAACGTATACATGTGTATATGTTTTATAAATTAGTTTATAACTATATACATAGTCTGTGTATATATTGTAGTATATATATATTGTAGTATATTTTATTTAAAGTAGTACATATGTATTGAATGGTACGAATATATGTGTATATATATTTTATAGACGTATACAGTTAACGTATACATGTGTATATGTTTTATAAATTAGTATATAGCTATATAGTGTGTGTGTGTATATATTGTAATATATATATTGTAGTATATTTTATTTAAAGTAGGGATGCTACAGGAGATCGCAGGCTGAGGAGGGCGTTGCTGCTGCCGGTTGAAGATTGGCCGGCTGACCATACAAATAATAATGATGATAATAATAATAATTAAGCTTTTTTATCTTTTAATTATGTATTTTTATTTTTTTTGTTTAATAAAAAAATTATGTTTGATGCATTTGACGTTTTAAATCTTATTTAATTTCCATGTTGTCTATTTCTTTTTCTCAACGAATGACATGTATACAATTAAGGAATAATTTGAATCCAGTATCAATAGGAAGATATCAACATATGAGTTAAGTTATCTGTTGGGTTTGTGACAAGAGTTGCATTGTGTTGTTTGAAAGAGATTATTCATCTGTTGCAACAAAATAATTATCTGTTGCAACAGATAAATATTCTTTTGCAACAGATATATATTCTTGTGCAATAGATTATTTATTTGTTGAAACAGATCGGTAATCTGGTGCAACAGATTATTAATCTGTTGCAACAGAAACCCATCTATTCGATTCATATTACGGGCAACATGAGCCTACTGTTGCAACAGAACATTTATCTGGTGCCATAGATGATGGATCTGTTTAAACAGATTGTTCTTACGTTTCATTCATGTTTGCGTGCTAGCTATTGTTGAAAAAACATCATACTAGCAGTTACCCATATGACAAATTCAACTAAAAAACATAATTTGACTTACCAAAGTCTTCTCTCAATTAAATGCCAAAGTTGAAAGTGATGTACGAAACAAAATTTGACATAAGAAATTGGTTAAAGAGCAGTAGTTGCGGTAACAACAACAATGGTCAACAAGAAGAATATGAAGATGATAATGAAGTATAAAATGATGATAATGAATCAGAAGATGATGAACAAAGCAGCAACAACAATGAACAACAAATATCGCGAAGAGAGAAAATAACAACGGATGAGGAGAGAGAAAAACGCGCCTTTTTTTCCTTCGTTTCCCGTTACATTAACTAACATTTAGATCAAAGTGTAAATTTTAAAAATTGTGGGTTATTTTGAAATTTTCCAAACTTTCTTAATCTATAATTAAGTAATTGTCACCTCCACTCATTTATTAAGACTTGTGTCACCTACACCTAATTTTAGAACTTTTTTGTCACCTGTAGCCCAAAGCCCCTAGAGGCTATTGTATCTGTGACTCTAGGTTTTGGGGGTGAATTTTGTTACTTCTGTATTTTTATGATTATCAAACTATAGATGACTTATTCATGTCTCTGACACTTTTGCTTTCCGGTTAATTGTTAATAATGTTTTGAAATCAGTAGGGTTTGCCTACTGGTTTAGGGGTCGATGCTATTTGATTTTTGGGTCGTGACAATTTCCTTGTGGTATTAAGCCCATTATGAGTTACTGGATGCTGGTAACTGTTATCCATCTTTTCTACTTCACTCAACAGACAGCTCAAGAACTTAAACCTCTTAGTTACTTAAACGATATGAACTAGCTAAGGAGTTTTGTGATGTATGTCCTTTGGCCTACGAGATCCTAATCTTGCCAAGGAGGAAAAGGCAAAGAAGTTCAGGCTGGATGTGCGCTGAGATCTGGCTGCACTAGGTCTAAAAGACAGGTTTGGTCGAGAAAAAACAAGTGTGGGCAGTCAGTCACATATGATCCTTTAATGAAGTAATAACAAAGTTATGATGCAGACAGACAAAAATAGAATCAACAAGTTGTAGCAAATGCAATGAAGCTGAAGGACATGTCTTATAGGAAAGAAACGGGATCTAGGTCAAGTTGAGAGAATTCGTTTTCGACAAACATAAGGAGATTAAACTGACAACATCATCTTCTTTACTTCTATTTTCTCTTTCATCACAAGGGATACATGTCTCGCCAAAGAGATTTGAGAAAACTCAGTTTTGTTTTTTCAGAAGGAAATCTCTCAAGAGTGGTAGCTTTCGAGATAGGACTTGAAGCCAGAAAGATGTAAAAGAGGGATTGAAATGAAAAGGCAGTTGATCGCACACATACCATTTAGTTGTTAGTAATCCTTCAACTCCAACCGGGCCACGAGCGTGAATACGACCAGTACTAATGCCTACCTATTCACCCAAAAACAAGCATGATACACAGAAATATGAAACTATGACGTCAAAAGATAAATTCCAGTCATTGATAGATTACATACCTCTGCACCAAGTCCAAAGCGGAACCCATCACTAAATCTTGTGCTTGCATTATGAAACACAGCAGCACTGAAAAGTGAAAATCAAATGTATTTAACTCATAAGTGGACATGATATTACTATTTCCAACAATGAGTAGAACTTATTATTGGGAACCAATGAAATGCTAGAGGTCTTATCTTAGGCTTCATTTGTTTACACCTAATAGAGGCCTGAATTTAAATGGTTCAAACTTAAGCCCATTGTTCATTTGTTTTTTGAAAAAAAAAAAAAAAGGTTCTCTTAATAGGTCTGAAAGTATCTGATTCGGTCAGATTTCAGAAAGAGTCTTAACACCATTCAGACTCTTTTAAACACGGTAATTTATTTACGTAGAAAGCTTGCAGGTCGTTTTGTTTCTCTTGGACATAAAATCATGCCTACCTTTCCTCTCTTCTCCTAGTATCAGTTGGCTACTCAAAATCCCCTTGAACTGGTAAGATTTCAGCAGTGTTATCAGAGGCGCGCTTAAGTCCTAAAGCGAGGCTCAAAACATGTTAGAGCTTCGCCTCCCTTAATGTGCACTTCAATGTCATCATAAATTTTCAAGGCATACTTTTCCTAGTCAATGAGCCTCTTCTAAAGAGACGACACTTATCAATTGATATTTCACTTTATTGTAATTTTTTTCAATTTCGTTGTTCATATATTTGTCATTCATGCTTAATTATTAATGTTGGACTAAACATATATATTTGTATTTTTCTCCCTTTGTGCTTTTTTCATTAAAGCCAACGCTTTATTCGAGTTTTGTCATTTCAGAACTTTTTACAAGTACATTGTTTAATACACAAACATGCCCTTTAATTTGGCATCAAATCACATCTATGACCTCCAACTTTGGATGTGGACAAGTAGACACTTAAACTTGTATAAAGTTGAACAAGTAGACACGCACGTCTTATGTGGCATAATACACATAGGATGCCATGTAGGACAAGAATTGGCCATATAAGACTCCACATAGGACATATGTATCTACTTGTTCAACTTTATACAAGTTTTAAGTGCTTACTTGTGCATACCCAAAGTTGGAGGCCATAAATGTGATTTGATGCCAAGTTAAAGGACATGTTTATGTATTTCATTTGTCATATTCAAAATATTATTCAAGAACTCAATTTTGTGGCATAAAGTTCTTGATTCAATGAAGTGCACAAACTGTAAGAAATATACGAAAAGAATATTATTGAATTGTTTTTCTATATTATTACACTGAAACCCTATTTATAGACACTACATTCCAATCCTTTTCCAAATAGGACACTACATTACAATCATTTTCTGAGTAGGATTCTATACATTATTCTTATTCCTACTCATATTCTAACACTCCCTCCCAAGATGGCGCATACAGGTCATATGTACGGAGCTTGTTATAAATGTATTTAATACGAGGACAAGTGAGGGACTTGGTGAAAATATCTGCAAGTTGATCACTCGATTTCACAAATTTTGTAACAATATCTTTGGAAAGTATTCTCTCTCACAAAGTGACAATCAATCTCAATGTACTTAGTCCTCTCATGAAATACCGAAGTTGATGTGACAGGAAGAGCCCTTTGTTATCAGTTATCAGACCCAAGTCCCATTTGGCTGATTTATCCAAATTTTAGCTCTCTCAACAATTGTTTAATCCAAACTAGCTCATAAGTGGCTACCGCCATTGCTTAATATTATGCTTCTGCGCTAGATCGAGCAACCATACTCGGTTTTGTACTCTTCCAAGACACCAAATTACATCCTTCTGAAACACAATATTCGAATGTAGAATGTCTATCACAAGGTGATCATGCCCAATCAGTGTTTGTATATCCAATGAATTGCTTATGACCTCGATCCTTGAAGAGTAGTCTTTTACTTGGTATTGACTTAACATATCGCAAAATACAAACAACTGCATACCACTGACTATCAGAGGGAAAATCCATATACTGACTTACAACACTCACAGGATGGGAAATGTCAGGTTTGGTCACTACGAGATAATTCAACTTACCAGCCAGACGCCTATATCTTCCAGGATCACTGAGTGATGCCCCTGTCTTGGCAGGAGTTTAATATTTGGATCCATGGGAGTGTCAATGGGTTTACATCCCATTATTCCTGTCTCCTCGAGAATGTCTAACACATACTTGCATTGCGAAACTACAACACTTGATCAGGACTGAGCAACTTCAATACCTATAAAATAACAATACCCTAAGATCGAACGACTCTACAAGGACTACAAATATCAGAGTGAACAAAGGAAAAGATAGACTCTACACGACTCTCAGTACTACGTTGAAAGGTAGTGCAGTGTGTTTCCCAAGTTGGCACGACTCACAATCTAATATGGATAGACTAAACTAACGAGGCACCATCTTTTATAGCTTGAACAAGCTAGGATATCCCAAACATTTGTGATTTACATAAGGAGAATTTGTAATTGGACATGCAATGGAAGTGTTAGGAGAGGTAAGATGGTAGTGCTTGTGATTCATATCCTACACCAATTGTTTGTCTCGTACTACAGTCATGCATGACAAAAAAGTCCTCAAGAAATAGTATGCCACAATTTAGGGCACGAATCAAACAACTGACCGGTGCAAGATTAAAAAGACAACCACGAACATAAAGAACAAAATTTAAAGTGACAGAGGATGGGGCATTAGCTTATCCAACTCCTTTTGCTTTAGTTTGGTTATCATTTTCTAAGGCAGCCGAAAGATATTATGAATAAACAATATTTGACAAAAGTGATCTATCACCAGAAATATGATCAGAAGCACCAGAGTCCACAATCGATGATACAAAGGTAGGAGTATACAGTTGTGGCTGCAGGTAGAGATATCAGCTTACTTGCTCGAAACTGAAGATACTCATTATATTTCTTTTGAGATAAATCCACCCATTGAATACCTTGGCGTTAGACTGAACAACATGAGCATATTTAGGTGATCGATCATGCAAAAAATAGCATATTTCACGAGTATGTCCAAGCCTATTACAATAACTACACTTAGGTTAAGAATAACCTACATCAAGAGTGTGTCCAAGCCTCTTACAATAATTACACCTACATCGAGATCCTCCAAAACAACTTCCCCCTCGTCAATTCTTCATGGAATGTGACCTTTGATTTTCTAATCTCCTCATTAAGGGTTCAGACTTAATCATAGGACAAAACCAAAAGTAGTGATGAACGTTTGCAAAAATTGTACTGAACCGTTAGAAAAATCAAAAGTGGTCTAACAAATCTCGCCGAAAAACTAACAAAGGAGCCAATAATGGTGTCAGTTTTTGCACAAAACTGATGGAAACAGATGATGAGGCAAATCAGCCTTGACAGTTGCCGAAATTTGACACATGGTGACCCGTCTTATTGAGTTTCTCATCAATCTCTGATGTCACGTAAGAAACATAAGAGAAGAATATTATTGAATTATGTATCTACATTATTGCACTTAAACCCTACTAATAGATACTATATTCTAATTTTTTTTCAAATAGGACATTACATTACAATCCTTTTCCAAGCGGGACTCTACATATTATTTTTGTTTCTACTCATAGTGTAATGACCCTTCAAGTCATTTTTCATATTTCCGCTTATTTCGTTGTTAGAGCTTTCCTATAGCTGGAATTGACAGTTTGGTTGCCGGGTAGTTCGTTTGGTTTTAGAGCCAATTCCCTATTTTGAAGTCTTCGCTTGTCCCAAATGGCCACCAGGCGAAAACTTCAGTTAAACAACCTCATATGACAATTCTGACTATTCCAACAGCTTCAGAGTGTCGATTTTAGGCCAGGTGAACTCTTGATTCGGGTCCCGAGGCACCCGGACTCATTTCGACCTATTGGTTGGAAAGTTAATAAAATGGAAATAGGGTGTGGGACCACTTTTTTGTCGAAACAACCTCAGATGAAAATTTCGACAGCGCCATTGATTCCGAAACGTCGAATTTGATATGGTTGAATAGTTCATTTGCGTATAAGATTTCAGATGAATCCCAAGAGCTTGGTGGAGACTTGAAAAATTTCAAGTCTTGGTTGTATCTGGTCACTCACAATCGCGAGCGAGGGGTCGCGATCGCGATACCCGTGGCAGGCACCATGTACCACGATCGCGGTGCCAAGTCGCGATAGCAACTCATCCTGGCAGTCACAAATTGTGGACTCACCCGAGCACCTCAGATGGGTAATAGTCCCTTTGTGCCCGATTTTGCCCATTCTTCATCCATTCCAAGAAAGCTAAACCCCTAAATAGTGAGATAGCTTAAAATTAGATCTTGTGGGTGGTTTGGGAGCTTGGCTAACGCTTGATTTTGTGATTCTCCTTCAATTTGTGGTAAGATTTTGCATTTTCATGGTAGATTTTCTCATTTCTTATTCAAAATCCCTAAAACCTTGGAGGCTTGATTTTAGCCCCAAACTAGCTCGAATTTCACCCATTTTTTGGGGAAATGACTGCTTGAGCATGGAACATTGGGTTGGTTTCGAAAATGCAATTTTCGTAAATAGAACCCACATGAGATTTTGGTGTGATTTTTGGACCCAAAGCACAATGGTGCAATGAGTATCATTACTCTCATATTGATGAGTAGAATGTGATTTTGATAGCTTGGTATCTTGCGGAAGATTCTCGAAAGGGAAAACCGGTGATTTAATAGATCTTTGAGCCTTCTTCGGCGTCCAGGTAGGCTAGGTATTACCCCTTGTTAGATTGAGCTAATTCATAGTATATTGATGATATTGTGTTAGATTTGGGATGGCTTCTAGGTGTTTGTATGATAAATTGCTTTACTTGGGTTAGTTGGACCGTTTAGGCTATTTTAGATCTCGCTCTTGGGCATAATTAGCCTAGTTAACCATACCTTAGGTGAAATTGACCTTGTAGGCTCTTGTTTAGGATAGAAATGCTTTAGTTACTCAACTAATGAGGAGTTTGCCTTAGTCCCTTGAGTTAAGGGTGGAAATTACCCTAGTTGCCATTACCTTGAGTGGAATCGGACTTAGTCGCTCTCTATTGGGAGGAATTGCTACCCTAGGGCTAGTTATGGCTTATTCAGCATCTAATAGTGGATTTAGATATCTTAGCCTAGTCTGGGGTAGACATTACTTGGTAAAGAATTTCGGGGATTTAGAAGTGGGCTCTTAAACCCATCTTAGGTCAAGACTTTTGTTAGCTATTGAAGGCCTTTTATAGGCTTGTGTACATCTAGGAATGTTTATTGCGGTGATACTAAGATGCCTTGACACTTGATGGTTATGACGGATTGACGTAAGGGATAATGTTTATTAGTTATGCCATGAATAAGTTATTGATGAAGCTAATGATGACCTATTGAATGTGCTATTGATTGAACTATTGAATAGGCCATTGAATAAGCTAGTGACCATGTAAATTGACTATGCTAGTGATCATGTTATTAGTTATGTTAATGTTCATGCTTATTGATTATATTAGCGATTATGCTGGAGATCATGCCTCGATTATGATTAGTAATCATGCTAAATAGCTATGCTAGCGGCTATTCTATCGTATACTCTAATGATTATGCTAGTGGCCATTAGGCTTGGCAAGGGACCGGAACTGGTACGGACAAAACGGTGTAATCGAAATCGGTAACGATGCTGGTACAGCCTTAATGGTGTATTGAACCAGAACCAGTACAACCGGAACGGGTCTATCGGAATATTTGGACGTTCCACCCCGGTCTGTTGGTTACTGGTGTAGCACCGAGTCGGACCGTACCGGTAACCGAAGTTTAACGTTTTTTTAAAATTTAAATTATATTTATATAACATTTCATATAAATATAATTAAATATATTTTATATATAATAAGCAACAGTATTATAATTTTAAACAGTATTAAGTGTTAAGTGCTTATATAAACATTATGAGTTATAATGTTATAATATAATACTTATATAAGATTTATATAATTTATATTAAGTATTAAGTATTATAATATTATATATTATATTTATATATTCTAACCTTATAATTTATATTAACTGCTTATATAATTTAAAACTATATATTATATATTATACTATTATAATTATAATTTACATATTCTAACGTTATAAGTTAGAATTAATGTTAAGTGCTTATATAAACGTTAGGAGTTATAACGTTATAATATAATACTTACATAAGATTGATATAATTTCTATTAAGTATTAAGTATTATAATATTATATATTACAACACAACAACAAACCCAGTGTATTCCCACAAAGTGGGGTTTGGGAAGGGTAAGATGTACGCAGTCCATACCGCTACCTCCGAAGAAGTAGAGAGGTTGTTTCCGATAGACCCCCGGCTCAAGATAAAGAATAGTAAACAAGGGGATGGATGACATAACAGAAATAAGGAATAAGAAGTAATAAAATAAAAATCAGAGAAATACGAAATACGAGAAATAAGGGCAACATGAAAAGAGAAAATAGGATCTAAGAAATAGGACACCCATCTAGTAGTAACATACACTCACATACCAAAGACACCTATGTACACAATCCTAGGATTACAAACCCCGCTACACAAGATCTCTCTTGACTGCTTGCTACAACCCACACACTCACACTAGCCTTCTACCCTTATCCGCGACCTTCACGCCTTCCTATCTAGGGTCATGTCCTCAGTGAGCTGAAGTTGCTCCATGTCATGTCTAATCACCTCCCTCCAGTATTTTTTAGGCATACCTCTACTCCTCCTGAAGCCATCCAAAGCAAGCCTCTCACACTTACAAACTGGGGCATCCGCGCCCCTTCTCATCACATGCCTAAACCATCTCAGCCTTCCTTCCCGCATCTAGTCCTCCACCGAAGCCACTCCCACCTTCTCCTGGATAAACTCATTCCTAACTTTGTCCCCTCTAGTAAGCCCACACATCAAACGCAACATTCTCATTTCTGCCACCTTCAATTTTTGGATATGGGAGTGCTTGACTGGCCAACACTCCGCTCTATACAACATGGTCGGACGGACTGCCACTCTATAGAATTTGCCTTTAAGCTTAAGGGCCACCATCTTATCACACAACACTCCTAAGGCGAGCCTCCACTTCATCCAACCTGCTCCAATATGTTTAGAGACATCCTCATCAATCTCACCATTCCCCGAAATCTTAGACCCAAGATACTTAAAACTATCCCTCTTACAAACAACCTCACCACCACGTCGTCCTCCTGCCTCAAGTCACTAAATTTCAACAACAACAACAGCAACAAACCCAGTGTATTCCCACAAAGTGAGGTCTGGGGAGAATAAGATGTATGCAGTTCATACCGCTACCTCCGAAGTAGTAGAGAGGTTTTCGATAGACCCTCGACTCAAGATAAAAAATACTAAACAAGGGGATGAATGACATAACAGAAATAAAAAGTAAGAAATGATAAAATAGAAATCAAAGCAATACGAAATACGAGAAATAAGGGCAACACAAAATAAGAAAATAGGAACTAAGAAATAAGGAATATGAAACTCACCTAGTAGTAACATATACGCACAAACCAAAGACACTTATGTACACAGTCCTAGGATTACTAACCTGGCTACACCAGGTCTCTCCCGACTGCTAGCTACAACCCACACACTCACACTAGCCTTCTACTCTTATCCGCGACCTCCATACCTTCCTATCTAGGGTCATGTCCTCAGTAAGTTGCAACTGCTTCATGTCATGTCTAATACCTCCCTCTAGTATTTCTTCAGCCTACCTCTACTCCTCCTGAAGCAATCCAATGCTAGCCTCTCACACCTACGAACTGGGGCATTCGCGCCCCTCCTCATCACATGCCTAAACCATCTCAGCCTTCCTTCCCGCATCTTGTTCTCCACCGAAGCCACTCATACCTTCCCGCTACTTTGTAAACCTCCGTATTCACCCACTTCTCCTCTTCATCTTTACTCGCAATCAACTTAACATACACCCCCTTCTTAATCTCCACTTTTTTCTTCACTTCTTCGTTCCACAACCAGTCCCCCTTATAACGTCCTGCCCGACCCCTCGAAACACCCAACACTTCCCTAGCAGTCTCCATGATGCAGCTGGCAGCCCTATCCCACATAACATCCAAGTCCCCCCACACTCCCACACCCCCAACAAGTCACTAAACGTGTATTCCAAATACTCCGTCTTAGACCTACTCAACCTAAACCCTTTAGACTCAAAGGTTTGCCTCCAAACCTCCAATTAGTCGTTTACACCCCCCGCGTCTCATCAATCAGCACTAGATTATCCGCAAATAACATACACCAAGGCACCTCGTCCTGAATACTCCACGTCAACACGTCCAACACCAACGCAAAAAGGAACGGACTAAGAGTCGATCCCTGATGCAACCCTGTCTCGACCAGAAAATGCTCTGAGTCTCCTCTCACCATCCTCACCCGGGTCTTCCCTCCATCGTACATGTCCTTAATAACTTTGATGTACGCCACCGAGACCCCTCTTACATCCAAGCATCTCTAATGAACCTCCCTTGAGATTTTATCATATGCCTTATCCAGGTCGATGAACACCATGTGTAAATCCCTCTTCCTTTCTCTATACTGCTCCACCAATCTCCTCACCAGGTGGATTGCCTCTGCCGTCGAGCGACCAGGCAACAATCCAAATCGATTCTCCGAAACGGACACGACCCTCCTCAATATCCGCTCAACTACTCTCCCAAATCTTCATAGTGTGACTCAGCAACTTAATACCCCTATAGTTGTTGCAACTCTGAACGTCACCCTTGTTTTTATACAACGGAATCATCGTACTCCATCTCCAAGCCTCAGGCAATTATTGAAACTCTACTTCATTCCCGAGGAAAGCCAAGAATCCGCTCTTTGAAAAGCTTCCCCGGCTGACATTTACTTTGGAAGGCTCGTAGCTACTTATGGATCAAATGCCATCATTTATCCTCAAATGGTGGGTGTCACATCCACAAGAGTTGCACTTCCTCTTGAATTCACGCGATCTTGAAAATGTCGTTAAACAGATCATTCAACCACCTTAAACCTGCCACACCAGTATACTTCCAAAAATCCACCGAAATATCGTTAGGCCCTGTCGTCCTACCCCTCCGCATCCTACGAATCGCCTCTCTAACCTCCTCAACCTTAAAACACCTAGAGTAACTGAGATCACGGCTCTCCTCCGAGTGCTCCAGCTCCCCTAACTCAATGCCTCTGTCCCCCTCCTCGTTCAAAAGTCTATGATAGTACTCCTAACATCTCTTCTTAATGTCAACATCCTCCACCAAAACACTACCATCCTCCCCCTTAATGCACTTCACTTGATCGAGGTCATGACCCTTCCGCTCCCTGGCCTTAGCAAGCCTATACAACCTCTTTTCCCCGTCTTTCTCCTCTAACCCTGCATACAAGCTCTCGAATGCTGCTGACTTAGCAGCCGTAACTACCAACTTAGCCTCATTCCTTGCCACTTTGTAAACCTCCCTATTCACCCGTTTCTCCTCTTCATCTTTACTCTCAATCAACTTAACATACGCCCCCTTCTTAAACTCAACTTCCTTCTTCACTTCATCATTCCACCACCAGTCCCTCTTATGACGTCCTGTCCGACCCCTCAAAACACAACACTTCTCTAGCAGTCTCCGTGATGCAGCTGGCCGCCCTATCCCACAAAACATCCACGTCCCCCTGCACTCCCACACCCCCATTCCCGCCACCTTATCCCCTATCTCCAGAGCACTAACTTGCGTCAAGCCACCCCACTTATATATTATATTTATATATTCTAACATTATAATTTATATTAACAGCTTATACAATTTAAAATTATATATTATAATGTTATTTATTCTAACGTTATAACTTACAACTTTATATATTCTAACGTGAACTTAAAAACAGTTTTTTGGCTACTAATTAAAAAAAAATTCAAATGTTTTTCGGGCCGGCGCTGGACCGAAACCGAGTCAACCGGAATCGCAACCACCGAAAAATATCCTTGGTCCACACCAGTACCAAATTCCGGGCCGTTGGGTACCAGGTATACCGGTTCCAACCAGTACTATCGCATTACCGGTACCAAAGCGTGACCAGACCATACCAATCCGAAAAACTCCGATCTGCTGCCACCCCTAGTGGCCATGGTAATGATGACATAGTTACCGATACAAGTTCGGATATTGATTATGCTATGAATTATACAAATACCGGTTCAAGTTTAGATAATGATGATGATATCGATTATTTATACCCGGAGCAAGTCCGGGGGATGGCTATGATATTGATGACGATAACTGATAATGTTGGTGATGATATGGAGAATAATATTTATGATGATATTGTTGATTATACTAACTGGTTTGAGTCCTGATATGCACATTATACTTCGATGATATACTTATTATAATATGACAATATTGGGGTGCGAGATTAACAATAGTGATTCTAGCTAAGACTGAAAATGTGAAAATGTTTATAATGTGACATGACAAGAATAAATTTAGTGATACCATAATTAATAGTAAATGATGATTAGTTGATAAATAATGGCTAGATATTCGGTGGTTGGTAAATGACGGTGGCGGGTTGTACTATCTTGTTTGTACCTTCCAGGCTAATAGGGGCTTGCGATGGGTTATTTAATTTTCCGCACTAATTGCCTTATGAAGGCCAATTTTATAGTTATGATTGCATGCGTTGATGTTTTACGTATGTTATATTATTATTCTGGTTTACTTATCTATGCGCAGCGATGTTGGATTGTTTATCAGGTTTGCCTCTACCTCGACTTAGTTATGTTATCTTGCATTTTATTGTATTTATATCATGATTTAGCTCATTCGGCCGATGATGTCTACAGAGTACCCATGATTTTGGTACTCAGACTACACTTCTGCATTTTTTTGGTGCAGATCCGAGTACTAGTTGCCGTCGCTAATCGACGTTCGTGTTGTGTTGATCTCCAGAGATAAGGTGAGCTCTTGGAGTTAGAGTTGCTCATTTCCTTCTATCTTATTTATGTCTAGTCTTTAGTTTCAAGACAGGATTTGTATTTACTGTTTCAGAACTTGGGTTGTATTTATATAGTAGCTCTTGTACTGGCTTTACCAGGTTGAGGGATGGTATCTATATTAACTATCTTATATTTGTTTCTAATGCCTTGTTTAATTACGAGATGTGTTGGTGATTTTCACCTCATTGGGCATTTTTCTACCAAGTTAACCCATTGCATCTAGCTCCGGGTTATGGTTCAGCTTACGTACTGGTAGGATTTAGTAGGTGTCATCATAACTCGTAAATCAGGTCGTGACACATAGTCTAACAAAAACATTGTAAATACCTAAAGTTAGCCTTCAAAGATTTGTTTGAAAAATTGCCCTACTTTGGGTTGGAAAAACCAAGGTTCAATATTTGATGGGTTTATCCTTGAAATCCACATGTCAATATTCTATCAATTAGTTCTTCTTGATTGTTTCTTTTATATGCCCTTTTATGAGCTTTCGGTTATTCTCTCTATTCTCAAGTCTCTGTTCGACGATGAGCTACAGTAGTATATAGCACTACCACCCAATTAATTACCAAATAGCATAAACCAAAATTACCTAACATATGTTGGCTTCTTTTACCAAAAGTTGTAATCACAGAGCACATAAAGGACTTCTATTTTCTTGGTCTCTCTTATTTCAGCTTCTCTAGTTGTTTTGTTTCCTTTGAGTAACTTTCACAGTTGGATGAAATCTTGTACTCCTGTCGTCTCAATTTATGTGGCATCTTTTGCTTTTCGAGATTCAAACTACATAACTTTGACCAACATTTTAAAATGTTTTTTCATCATATTGACATGAGAAAAAATTGCAACCTATAACACTTTTTCTATAGTATTTGATTATTTAAATTTGGTTTTAATATAATAAACAAAATAATCTTTTGATTGGTGGCTTCTGCCCCAAAGGGAAGGGAACAACCTGCGGGTTTTATATGTTAGCAGACGCATAAACACAAATAAGCTTTTGATTCTGTTAGGAATCATGAAATCTCCCTACAAGAAATTTGTACACTTCCAGGAATAATGTAAAAGTAGAAACAACACTTCAACTATTATTTACTGTCACCAACAAGTAGAACAAGTTTTACAAATAGCAAATAAAGAATACTTCAACAACCAAGGTATTTCGAGAAACCTTAACCTTCTAATCTGCTAGAAAATCCGAACAATGACCTGAAGGTCTTTCTTTCTTCCTACCAAAATATATCACAAAACAACTGCCTAAACTACTAAAAAAACATACACAAAATAATTAATACATAAAACAATACATTTAAGCTTTATTTTCACTGTTTTTCCTGTGCTTATAGACCCTAGTAAGAATAGGTCTAACAATACCCGCCCCTACGAGTTTCACCTTGTCCTCAAGGTGAAAATAAGAAAACTGTGCATCAATGACTTCATAGGATTCCCAGGTGTTCTCAAAGTCTAGTAAGTCCTTCCATTTAATCAACACCTCCTGGGGGCCATTCAAGGGTGTGCGACAGTCAACTACACCTTCAGGTTAAAAGGAGAGAGCTGCTGAACTGGAGTACAATCCTTTATTGCACGATTTAACCAAGAAACATGAAATACGAGATGCACCCATGAACAGGGGTGGAGCTACGTGGACTCCTGGGGATCATCTGAACCCCCTTCATCGAAAAATTACACTGTATATATATATATATGAATTTTTTTTTCTATGTGTATATATATTAAATTGAATCCCCTTTGACACAAGGAAAAACCTTGGTTCAGTGGCAAAAGGGGTGCAAACTTCCACACAGAGGGCCTAATGGTCTTAGGTTAAAGACCTATTCACGATAGATTTTTAATTTTTTTTTCTGCGTTTAAACCCCCTTGATAGAAATCCTACCTCCGTCACTGCCCATGAATGAGGGGTTAAATCAAGGCGATAAACAACTTCTCCAATTTTATTCAAGATAGTGTATGGCCAAAGTAACGAGGCTTCTGAATAACCTTTTTCGCAAGTAAGCGAAGCTTGAAAGGTTGCACGGGAAGATAAACCAAATCATCAAGCTGAAAGACAACTACACGAGGCTTAGCATCAGCATAAACTTTCATTTGAGCTTGAGCTTGAATCAGATTAGCTTGGAGCTCATCTAAAATAGTGTTGCGAGCCATAAATTGTTGGTTGACCTCTTCAACAGCAAAATCTCAACAGTAAACCACAACACCGCAACAAGGAGAGAGAGGACCACGCCCATATAAAGGTCTAAAAGGGGACATCTTGGTGGAACCATGGTATGTGGTATTGAACCAAAATTCAGCCCAAGAAATCTATCTTGGCCATTGTTTTGGATGTGTTCTAGCAAAACAACGTAAGTCATGCTCCAGTGAGCGGTTGACAACTTTTGTTTGAGCATTTGTTTGAGGGTGATAATCGGAGCTCAATTTGAGGCTACTACCAGACAACTTGAATAATTCTTGCCAAAATTGGCTGACAAAAACCCGATCTCAATCAGACACAATTGATATGGGAAAACCATGTAAAACATACAACCTACGAACAAATAGCTCAGCGACACTCTTTGTTGCAAATGGATGAGATAAGAGAAGAAAATGACTATATTTAGTGAAACGGTCCACCACAACAAGTATGGTATCATGTCCCATTGTTTTTGGTAACCCGCTGATGAAATCCACAACAATATCATTCCAAACTTGAGTAGGAATAGGTAAAGGTTGCAGCAAGCTAGCGGGACTAAGGGCTTCATTCCAATACAACACTTGTGAAATGCGTTTGTATGTGTGGAGGAAACTTGAGTGTCTACTGGTAGGCAAGGAGTGAAATTCCCTAAGGAGCATGGGAATGTGCAATGATGAACGAGGAATCATCAGCCGATTTTTGAAAAACAAACAGCCATTTCTTAAAATATAATTCGGTCGTGAAGCCGAATCTTGAAGCAAATCTTGTGTTAATTGCTGGAGTTGATCATCCTGTTGAATTTCTGTAGAAAGATCATCTAAGGTACTACTGTGTAGAATAGAAAAAGCCATGAAATGAAATTGGCGAGACAAGGCATCAGTTGTTTATTTTAACATCCGGGGGGATATTGAATCTCAAGATCAAATCCCATCAACTTGGTAACACATTTTTTATGCTCCTCTGCCATAACATGTTGGCCTATGAGAAACTGGAGACTTCGTTGATCTGTTCATATAACGAAATATTGACACATCAGGCAATGATGCCACTTTTATCCAACAAAAACGATGGCCATTAACTCTTTCTCATATACTAATTTCGATTGAGCTCGAATAGAAAGTCCTTGACTAAGAAAAGCGATAGGATGTCCTTCTTGCATTAGGACAGCTCCAATCCCTAATCCCGAAGCATCTGTCTCAACCACAAACACTTTTTTAAAATCTGGTAGTGCTAAAACCGACAAAGTAACTATAGCCTCCTTAAGAGAATCAAAAGCTAGTTGAGTTTCTTTAGTCTAGTGAAAAGCATCTCACATCTTTCTTGAGCAATTGTGTGAGTGGCCAGGTTGTTTTCCATAGTCAAGAACGAACTTCCTATAGTAACTAGTAAGTCCCAAGAACCACCGCAAACCTTAAACATCTTTGAGACTTGGCCAGTTATCCATGCTTGCTATTTTGTCTGGATCCGCTGAGACTCGACTTGCTGAAATAATATGTCCCAAATACTCCAGTTGTTATTGTCCAAAATGACATTTTTTTCGATTGATAACCAAGTTATGGAGTTTTAAAATTTGTAGCACCTCTCGCAAATATTCCAAGTGAGTAGGAAAATTTGCACTATAAACTAGTATGTCATCAAAAAAAACTTACGTAATTAAGGCCGGAATACTCATTCATCAATGCTTGAAAAGTAGATGAAGCGTTGGACAACCCAAATGGCATAACCAAAAACTCACAACGGATTTCATGCATACAAAAAGTTGTCTCTGCTACGTCCTCCTTGCAAACCCGAATTTGATGCTATTCCGATCTTAGATCCAATTTCGAAAATATAGTGGCACCCCCAAGTTCATCCAGTAGTTCGTCGATTGCTGAAATTGGAACTTTATTGGGAACATTAATCTTTTTAAGGTCCCGATAATCCACACAAAATCGCCAGCTACCATCATTTTTGCTAACGAGCAACACTCGATTAGAGAAAGAACTTGTGCTTGGTTGAATGATACCAGCTACATTCGCTCAATCTCATTTTTCTAGTAATGAGTGTAATAATATAGACGAATATTGGGTGGATTAGATCCCTCATTTAGTAAGATAGCATAGCATGATCATGACTCCTACTAGAAGACAGCCCGTTTAGTTCCTCAAATAAAGTTCCAAATTCGTGTAGTAATTGCTGCAAATCCAAATTCTTTTGGTCTTCCTTTGTTGTTAACTCATTCAGGTCAACATAATACCCTTCCCCATCTTTTTGCAAGGCTTTAAACAGAGTTAGAGTGATGCCACTGATCTAGACAATGAGGGATCTCCTTGAACAAATTGTGTTTTCCATCCTATTTCAAATTTCAGCGTCAACGTCTTGAAATTAGCTTAAATATCTCCCAAGGTTTCCAACCACTCTAATCCCAACAATACATTGACACTTCCCAAATCAAAAAGGAAATAATCTTGTGTTATGCTTAGTTTATCAGTCCACAATTCCACTTCTTTGCAGCTGCCCTTACTCTTTGCATGTTGTCCGTTTCCTATTTCCACCACAAATGACGTAGTTTCTATAATCTTTTAAATCTAATGCTTCAGCCATTGTGCGAGAGATAAAATTAGATGATGCTCCGCTATCAATAAACACAATAACCTTCTTCCCCAATATTGTTCCCTATACCTTCAAAGACTTCTTTGTGGTAAATCCTGCAATAGAGTACAAAGACAATTCCAGACTAGAGACTCTGGTTGTTCTTGAACACTTAATTGATCCATCCCTGCATGTATTTATTATTTCCTCTATATCCTCTGATCCAACAATAAGCAAATTTAATTGTTTTGAATTGCACTAATGATTAGGGCCACATATTTCTTATCACAGCAAAAACAAAGTCCTCTTCTTAATTTATCCAGATACTCTGCATCAGATAACCTTTTGTATGATCCTCCACGCCTTGCAGAATTTTCAGGTCATGGCTGCATGATTTCTCATCGCTTATGCTCTTGAAAATGTTATGGTACTGTTGTAATTGTTGTACGAGCAGAATGATACGGTGTTGGAGCTACATGCACATATGGACTTGTAACACTTCCTGTTCGGCTATTGTCAGTCACTTGAAAATGTGTTGAACCCCTAGGAAGTGTCATAGACGTGTGTCCAGGCAACTGGGCTTAGCTGAGAGCCCAATTCTCCTGCTTTGATCTCTCCTCTCAGTCCATTTATAAAATTTCCTATCAAAACCGCATCATCGGCATCTTTCAAGGGTGCTGAAAGTAATAATAGATCTTCTCTGTATTGGGCCACACTTCCATTTTGCAGCAGTCCTTCAATTGGTGTTCTTATCTCCCATCATTGAAACCAATTCAGGGCTCTACCTTCAAAGCAAACAACAACCACCTCCAATTTTTCCTTGTCATCAATGCCATTGAAATGAAAATAACGCTCAACAATATAGCACACTTTAGCATGAATCATTTTATTTAATTAGGTAAATACATTTATACAGAGAACCATCTAAAACCAATCCACTCATGGCATAAACTTCTTATACATCTAAGAGGGAAGTTGGATGGTAGTGCTATCAAAGAACTCTTTTTCTCTAGCTTCAAGAATGTTTCGTAAAGAAAAAAGCTGAAGAGTTTTAGTGAGATAAGTGGTCAAAGAAACAAAAGAGGAACAACTGAAAAACAACAAGCTCCATTTAAAGTGGATGAAAAAGTTGACGGAGGGATGATTTAGGTCAACTTTATGAAACTTAAAAGGATGATTTTAGTTAATGTAATATTATAAGGATATATTTAAAGTTAGGACTTAGAGCGACACGTAAGGGATAATATTGGTCAAAAACTCTATATAAGTCTAATGTATAATTGATATGGATTCATTGTTTGTTTTCATGATTTGCACGTAGGTGAGACTGTGAAACCACAACCCATACATATACAAGCCACGAAAATTAGATCCATGTGGGAACATTTTGAGAAGATTACGGATTCTAAAGGGGCATTAAATGTAAGTATTGTGAAAAGCGGTACCTTCCCAATTAAAAGACAATGGTACATCAAAGTTTGTAAACTTTCCCCTTAAGTTGAAACTAATCAAAACAAAAATAGGCTTTCAATTCTAATTAACATATTAAGTTCTTTTAGCTTTTGACTGTCACTATTATGCAACTTTTCTTTGTGTTGGTCTATATGCTAATATCTTTGTGACTTAGAGAATGGATATAGTAAAAACTTTCTTAGAAACTTGTATTTAATAAGTAACATTGAACGGGACATATGAAGTAGTTTGAAGCCAGATTCATGGAAGAAGGTTAAAGTTTTTCGGAAGACTTCGCATGTATTTATAGTTACACAAATAAAGATGAAGAACCATTATGATTATCTAAAAGAAAAATATCAAGCTTGGTTGCCAATAACTAAAAAGACTGATAATATTTATGATCCAGCATCCAATACCATTTGAATGTCTAATAGTGAGTGGTATGAGTAGATAAAGGTTAGTTCATTGTCTAGTACTCCCTCCGTCCCATTTTATGTATCGTCATTTCCTTTTTGGTATGTCCCAAAAAGAATGTCATCATTCCTTATTTGGTAACTATTTAATAGCATCATTCCCATTTTATTCTTTGTGGGTCCCACTTTATAAGAAAAGACAATCAAAAAGTAAACCTTAAGAGGGACAATTTTTAAAATTTTACAAAGTCATCATTTATTTCTTAAACCCCATGACCAATCAAATAGCGACACATAAATTGGGAAGGAGGGAGTATTTTTTTCCTCGTTGTGAAGAGAAGCGGTTTGAAGTTCTTTTTCCTCTAGTATTTAGTTCATTATCTCATGGACTTGCACTCAAACTAATGCAAAGAAGTATACTTCTTTTTTTATGCACCGGTGGTGTTCTAGCCAGATTTTGCGCACTAAATCCACGAGATACTTGTCATCTTCCACCAGCAACAGATATCAGATAACTTTGTCCACCAAGGCTAAGACAGATGGGAAGAATCACCTAGTGTTATTTTATCTCTGCTGCGAGTTGAACTTGAGACCTCAGGTTCTCAACCCGCTATATGGACCACTAGCCCACACCCTTGGGTGCAAGAAGCAGGTGGGTACGAAGTGTAAGGGGGTAGCACCGGTCAAAGTAGGTGGGTACGAAGACGCTGGCAACCAGAGTCCGACAAGAACCAGACGCGCCAGTGGAATTCCGGCGACGCTCCAGCAGCTAATTTCGACATCAATATTGTCTTAACTAGTCACTTCTTTTCAGTTTTGGTTTCTTTGAACTATTTTGTTTATTTTGTTGCTTGTTTCCATCTTGTTTGTCCTTGTTTTTGCTCTTGTTTCTGGTTTCTTGTTTGTCTACTGTCTATTTCTTGTAGCTTGTTTATTGTCTCTGTCTGTGCTTAGTTCCGGCTTCCTGTGAGTACATTGGGGACTGGATAAGGTGCTTATTGGTGATTTATGTGGTGTGTGTTTTGGCTGCTAGGTCGGGTAGTGTTCTGTGTGCGTGCCTTTTTCTGTTTTCGTAAGGTTGCTTTGTCCGTTGGGTTGTCAACTTGGGGCTTTGTTTTTGGTTTGTTGGGTGTTGAGTAGTGGCTGGAGGGGTCGATGGTGGAATAGGGTCAAGTCCGAGGGGGATGGGGGTGAGGACGGGGGTGGGTGGGGGGTATAGGTCGGGTGTTAGGGCTAGGTCAGGGAGGGGTGGTAGAGGAAAGCGAGAGACAAGAGAAGATAGGTTGCGGGTAGGGTCGTGGAATATTGGGACCCTTCAGGGTAAGTCCGTAAAGTTGGTGAAGATTCTTAAGAAGGGGAGGGTGAATATTGCGTGTGTTCAGGAGACTAGGTGGGTAGGATCTAATGCTAGGGATGTGGATGGATACAAGATTTGGTACTCGGGGAGGGATAGGCGTCGAAATGGAGTCGGCATCTTAGTGGATGAAGAGCTTAGAGGTCAGGTGGTTGAGGTTAAGAGGGTCAGTGATAGGCTGATGGAGATTAAGTTGGTCTTGGGGGGTTTTACGTTGCATGTATGTAGTGTTTATGCGCCGCAGATGGGCTTGGAAGAGGAGGTGAAGGCAAGATTTTGGGAAGATTTGGACGAGGTGGTGAGAAGCGTGCCTAGCGCGGAGAAGATCGTCATAGCAGGGGACTTCAATGGGCACATTGGGATCCCACCCGGAGGCTATGACGATGTGCACGGTAGTTTTGGCTTCGGTGTTAGAAATGGCGAGGGAGAGGCCCTGTTGGATTTTGCGAGGGCCTTTGAGCTGGTGGTTGTGAACTCGAGTTTCCCGAAGAAGGAGGATCACCTGATTACCTTCCGAAGCGCGAAAGCCAAGACTCAGATTGACTTTCTGCTGCTTAGGAAAGGGGGTAAGGTGCTATGTAAGGACTGTAAGGCCATTCTGAGCGAGCACCTCTCGACCCAGCATAGGCTGTTAGTGATGGACTTGTCTATCAAGAAAAGGAAGAAGAGATGGGTCGGGAGGTTCGATCTAGAATTAAGTGGGGTAGCTTGACGCTTGAAAGTGCACTGGAGATAGGGGAAAAGGTAGCAAGTATGAAGGCGTAGGAGTGCAGGGAGGACGTGGATGCTATGTGGGATAGGGTAGCCAGCTGCATCATTGAGACTGCTAAAGGTGTGTTGGGTGTTTCGAGGGGCTGGGCAGGTCGGCATAAGGGGGACTAGTGGTGGAATGAAGAAGTGAAGAAGAAAGTGGAGATCAAGAAGGGGGCGTATGTTGAGTTGATTGAGAGTATAGATGAAGAAGAGAAGTGGGCGAATAAGTAGGTGTACAAGGTAGCTAGGAAGGAGGCTAAGTTGGCAGTTACGGCTGCCAAGTCAACAGCGTTTGAGCGTTTGTATGCTGGGTTAGAGGAGATAAGAGGTTGTATAGGCTTGCAAAAGTTATAGAGCGGAAGGGTTGTGACCTAGATCAATTGAAGTGCATTAAGGTGGAGGATGGTAGTGTTCTGGTGGAGGATGCTCACATTAAGAAGAGATGGCAGAACTACTTTCATAGACTTCTGAACGAGGAAAGGGACAGAGGCATTGAGCTAGGGGAGCTGGAGCATTCGGAGGAGAGCCGTGATTTCAGCTACTGCAAACGTTTTAAGGTATGGGAGGTCAAAGAGGCTATTCGTAAGATGCGGAGGGGTAGGGCGACGGGGCCGGACGAGATTCCAGTGAATTTTTGAAAGTATGCGGACTGGGCAGGGCTTAGGTGGTTGACGGATTTGTTTAATGGTATTTTCAAGACTGCGAGAATGCCTGAGGCTTGGAGATGCAGTATGATGATTCCACTTTATAAAAACAAGGGTGACATTTAGAGTTGCAACAACTACAGGGGTATTAAGCTGTTGAGTCACACTATGAAGATTTGGGAGAGAGTGCTAGACTAGAGATTGAGGAGGGTTGTGTCTGTTTCAGAGAACCAGTTTCGATTTATAGTTGGTCGTTCAACAACAGAGGCAATCCATTTGGTGAGGAGATTGGTGGAGCAGTATAGAGAAAAGAAGAGGGACTTACACTTAGTGTTCAACGACCTAGAAAAGGCGTATCATAAAGTTCCGAGGGAGGTTCTTTGGAGGTGTTTGGAGGTGAGAGGGATCCCCGTAGCGTACAGCAGAGTTATTAAGGACATGTACGGTGGAGGGAAAACCAGGGTGAGGACGGCGGAAGGAGACTCAGACCATTTTCCGATCAAGACAGGGTTGCATTTGGGATCGACTCTTAGTCGTTCCTGTTTGCGATGGTGATGGACGTGTTGACGCGGAGTATTCAAGGCGAGGTGCCTTGGTGTATGCTATTTGCGGATGATATAGTGCTGATTGATGAGACGTGAAGGGGCGTGAATGAAAAATTAGAGGTTTCGAGGCAAACCCTTGAGTCGAAGGGGTTCGGGTTGAGTAGGTCCAAGATGAAGTATTTGGAATGTAAGTTTAGTGACTTGAGGCAGTAGGACGATATGGTGGTGAGGTTGGACTCCCAAGATGTTTGTAAGAGGGATAGTTTTAAGTATCTTGGGTCTTTGATACAGGGGAATGGTGAGATTGATGCGGATCTCACCAATCGTATTGGAGCAGGTTGGATGAAGTGGAGGCTCACCTCGGGGGTGCTGTGTGATAAGAAAGTGCCCCTTAAGCTTAAAGGCAAATTCTATAAAATGGCAGTCCGTCCGGCCATGTTGTATGGCGCGGAGTGTTGGCCAGTCAAGCACTCCCACATCCAAAAAGTGAGGGTGGCAGAAATGAGGATGTTGCGTTGGATGTGTGGGCTCACTAGAGTGGACAGGATTTGGAATGAGATTATTCGAGAGAAGATGAGAGTGGCGGTGGTGGAGGACAAAATGCGGGAAGGAAGGCAGAGATGGTTTGGACATGTGATGAGGAGGGACACGGATGCCCCAGTGTGTAGGTGTGAGAGACTAGCGTCGGATGGCTTTAGGAGAAGTAGAGGTAGGTCGAAAAAATACTGGAGGGAGGTGATCAGAAATGACATGGAGCAGCTGCAGCTTACTGAGGACATGACCCTAGATAGGAAGGTGTGGAGGTCGCGGATAAGGGTAAAAGGCTAGCGGGAAGGTGTGGGTTGTAGCAAGCCACCAGGAGAGATCTTGTGTAGCTGGGTTAGTAACCTTAGGTTTGTGTCTATAGGTGTCTATGGCTGCGAGTAAGTGTTACTTATACGTGGATGTCCCTTTCATATTTTCTCAGTTGTTATCTGCTTATTTCGTGTTGTCGTATCTCTCGTATTTTCGTATTGCTCTGACTTTTTATTATTCCTTACGCCTTTTTTGTTATGTAATCCATCTCCTTATCGCCTATTCTTTATCTTGAGCCGGGAGTCTACCGGAAACAGCCTCTCTACTTCTTCGGAGGTAGCGATATAGACTGCGTACATCTTACCCTCCCCAGGCCCCACTCTGTGGGAACACACTGGGTTTGTTGTTGTAGTTATTTGAATCTTTTATAGTGTTGGAGTGTTAAAATTAGATGATTGTTAGTTAGTTAGTTATTCAAATACTTCTAACATTTATGCGTCTAAATCAAAACTAAATTTGAGCATTTGTTTTTGTTTGTTGGATAAGTTCAATTAATAATTAATTTATGCTGAATATAAGAAAATTTTGAGTTCAATTAATAGATTAATTTATGCTGAATATAAATTTTTTAATCACATTTTATCACAACTTTTTTCATCACTATATCTGTTTTTACCAATTTAGATAATTCAATAATTGTATCTAACATAAAATATTCATTTATATCCTTAAGAGTATAATTTTATCACTCAAATGAAAATTTTGTTGTTTAAGTTAATACTTTATCTAATTTTTTCTTGATATAATATTTAATTATGTTTTATCTAAATTGTATATTTATTATGTTTACATATATTAAAAGAAAACTAAAGCATGCAGAAGGGTTGAAGGGACTAGAAGAGAGGGAAAGAATTAGGAAGGAAGAGGTGAAAACTGAGATTGCCACTCTAGCAGTCGTTCAAGAAACTAGTTGGAGACAAAAATCGAGGGCATTGTGGCTGAAAGAGAGGGATTCAAATATAAAATTCATCAATAGAGTGGTGGTAGCTAATAGAAGGAGAAATTTCATAAGGTCTATAGATGTGAATGGAGTGGTATTTGAGGGAGAGGAAGATGTGAAGGATGTCGTTATGGGGTTATATGAACTTTTGTCCAAGGAAGAAGTCAGTTGGAGACCAGAATTGGGGGGGCTAGCTTGCAGTCAGTTAGGGGAGGGGATAGGGGAGTGGTTGGAAAGGGCTATAAGGGAAGAAAAGGTGGGATGCGATGCAGGGTTGTGGGGGCGATAAGGCTCCTAGACTAGATGGATTCAGTTTAGCTTTTTCCCAACAGTGTTGGAGGATAGTCAAAGGTAAGCTGTTGGAAACCATTGTAGAATTCCAAGAAAGTGGAGAGTCTGAAAAAAGTTTGAATTCTTTTTTCATCACCATTTTGGCAAAGAAGGAAAGGGTGATGAGTATAAAAGATTATAGACCTATTAGTCTAGTAGGAAGCATTTACAAGATCTAATCAAAGGTGCTTTCTAACAAGCTTAAGAAGGTCTTGGATGAAACAGTACCCTCCTCTTCTCAGAATGCTTTTGTAGAAGGAAGACAGATACCAGATGGAGCTCTAGTGGCAAATGAGGTAGTTGATTCTCGAAAGAAGGTAAACCGGGAATTTTATGTAAGCTAGATCTTGAGAAAGTTTATGCTCATGTCAACTAGGATTTCTTGGATTACATCAAGATGGGCTTGAGAGATAAGCAGACGAGATGGATCAGATTTCACATGGGCAGATTCTCTTGGTAAATGGAAGTCCATGAGGTTTATTTGGGAGTTTGAGAGGCTTGAGACAAGGGGATCCTCTATCTCCTATGTTATTCATTTTTGTAATGGAAGCTTTGAGCAAGATGATGGACAGAGCAATCAGCAGAGGTCTATTAAAGGGATTTGATGCTTTGTTTAGAGCGTAGAGTAACGTGACTGTTACACATTTATTGTTTGCACATAATACTTTGGTCTTTTGTGATGCGGATGTATCCCAGTTAGATTTCTTGAGATAGATCTTGTACCATTTCAGATGGTTCAATCTTGGTAAATGCGAAGTCACACCGATCGGAGTAGTAGACAATATTGAGGAGATTGTGCAAGTGTTAAATTGCAAAGTGGGTGGTCTATCTACTACGTATCTTAGACTACCTTTGGGAGCTGTGGAATTCGGTGGCTGAGAGAGTCGAGAAGCGGCTAGCAGGATGACAAAAGAGGTACCTGGCAAAAGGGGGAAGGGAAGTTTTGATCAGGAGCACCCTCTTTAGTATTCCTACATATTTCATGTCACTTTTGCAGTCCCCCAGGAAAAGTGATTGAAACACTGGAAAGACTTCAACGTAACTACCTATGGGACACAGTAGAAGGCATTAAAAAGTTTCATTTTGTGAATTGGAGAGTTGTCACATCTCCAAAGGAATGGGGAGGGCTTGGAGTGAAAGATCTCCAGGTGTACAGCAAGGCTTTGTTAGGAGAGTGGATCTAGAGATATTGGATGGTGGATTGAGAACCAGAAATATTGCAACTCCATTCGGGTGTGGTTTGTGGAGGGGTATCATGAAGGGATGGGAAGTTTTTCATCGACATATCTCGTTTAAGGTTAGGGATGGAAGTAGGATTAGTTTTGGGGCATATAAGTGGTGTAGGGAGGTCGAGTTGAAGAAAGTTTTTCCTAGTTTATACCGCATTTCTTGCCAGAGAGATGACAGTCCAACAAATTTGTAGGTCTCACGAGGTTGCTATTCACTAGGATTTAAGATTCCGATGGAAGTATTTCACAGTCTGTTAGAGCTTTTGTATGGGCTAGACACATAAAACAACTTGTTAGATTCATGGAGGTGGCAGGAGAGTGGTGACAGCTTATTCACCGTTAGCTCTTTTGGTAAGAGGTTGCTAGTGAGAATGGAAGATACCTCTCCTTATGAATCCATTTGGATCCCAAGAGCAACAAGGAAGGTTTGTTTCATTGTATGGTTGGTGGCAAGAGGTGTGATATTAACGGAGAATCCAAGAAAGAAGAAAATCACTCATGTCAGTTGGTGCTTCATATGTAAGAGTACCGGCAAAAGTGTAGATCATCTTCTTTTGCATTTAAGGTGGCTAGTCGATTATGGAGGGCAGCCCTAAATTTGTTTAGGACACAATGGGTTATGCCGGGAGCAGTGAAGGAGGCTTTGCAAAGTTGGACTCTTAATAGAGGGAAAGAAAGCACGACAGCATGGAGCGTTGCCCCCTTAGTAGTCATGTGGGTCATTTGGAAAAAGAGGAATAGGAGGGCTTTTGAAGGGGTAGAACTTGATTTCGTAAAGTTAAAAAAGTGTTGTACCTAGTTTGCTTTTGGTGTACTTGCGAGGTCCCAATTTGTATAGAGGAATGGACCTCTTTTGTTGAGAACCATATTTTGGTGTAGGTTCTCTTCTTTTGGCATATATATACGGGCTTTTCCCCCTAAATGTTAATAAAATCGTTTACCTTATCCCAAAAAAACATATATATAAAAAACCATATATGAATAAACTATGCACGTGTAGATGTTAAAAAACAAACATTTTTAATCATTTAGTATCCAGATCCAGAGACAACATCTTAATTATTCAGATGTCTAAATCTTAATGAAAACAAATGAAGCCCAGGTATATCACATAGAAGAAATTACTCATGAGTTGTGGTAAAGGATGAAGTTGAAAACATAAGAATGATAAAATAAAGTAGTCCAGCAAATGTACCTGTCAACCTGACGTAAAAAGAATTCAGCAACTTCCTGATCTTCGGTAATGATGCTATCAGTGTGGGCACTGCCACAGAGTTGGGTATAACAAAATAAGGATTGCAAAAGTTTGCATGGAACTGGAGCTTTGATATGAAGTAGTTTTTTCCCAAAAAAAAAAAAATCACAGCGCATCCTTGTAAAAGAAAATTAGACAAGCATAACATGCCTTCCATGCTGATGTATATGATCTATCACCGCATATACATCTTCAACAACTTCCACAGTGCAAGCCAGTGAACTATATTCGTGATGAAATGTCTGTGCCTCTGGAATCTTGAGCAGGGAGCTTGCTTTGGGTCCACCATACAAAATAACCCCTGGCACAGAGGCAAACATCAGTCAACACATCTTGAATCTAATTAAACTGTTCCTTTAAGGCCAAACAAGTTGAGGATAGTCAGCATCACTTCTCACTAAAATTAAAGGCCGCGGAGAATCAGCATTTACCATATTTTAAAACTATAAGGATAGAGCCGTTTTCAAGTAGTATTCAATCGATTACGTATTAATTGAGATCCGATTGATTGGTCTGAAGTTATTGGCAAAAAAGATTTGTCTAAGCTACTTTCTTTGTTTTTGTCCAAGTCACTTCTTTTTTTGTCCAAGTGGCTTGTGTCTGATTCCGCATGATATTTTTGAGATTGTTTTGATGTTTTTGAGAGAAAGGCCCCAAATTTCCTTTGTTTTCTATATCTGATCCGTGCGCTGTTTCTTCTTGACTTGAGGATTAGTACACTTCCTTCTCCAAAAAATATTACGCTCAACTGTTCGAAAAACTACGGCTCACATATAGATCGTTGTATGCAGCTAGTATTTGCTATATTGATGAGCTATCCACAAAGCATTTTGAACATGATCATGAGTAGTCCAAATATTATTAAATACTTCTAACCTCAATTTAGATGAAAGATCGCAAGACTCCAGCAAGTCACAATTATAATTCGAAGCGATAAATAGAAACATTAGTAACATTAGTAACTTCCACACTATCGTAAAGCAAGCTATAGGCTAATAAATGCTAACCATAAACCTGTTAAATCTTGCAGCAGGCAGAGGTTACACATACAAGATGGACAGCTTAAGGGAACCCCAAGTACAAGCTTGAATGTAAATACAATGAGGGGTCATACTATAAAGAGAATTACAAAGATGCATAAATGTAAAAACATAGAAGGGATCAAGTGTGAGGCGACCATGGAGCAATCAGAAAATATAAGCTAATTAGGCATGAAGTAACTCATGGATTTTGGAAACTAAGGACTACATAATCATAAATCAAGTTTGAAACAACAAAGAAAATGTAAAAGATTTGAGGTATGCTGAAACATGTAATACCCAAAGAACGGAACATGTAAAGTATCTTTTTTATACATAATGTAGATTGTGTATCCTGTTCAGTACATATGAGAGTTAATAACAAGTGTGATTTTGTCGGTGATGCAACTCAAAGCTAAACTAGCATTAAGAAAATAATCATTATGAATTAGATTTTGCTATCAGAATTATTCTCAAATTCTTTTTTCCCCTACTCCCAAGTCAAGACCCAATAGTATTCATCTAAGTTGCATGAACTCTTCACATTTGGTACCGCACACCTGTCGATGTGTGTTTGGGTGTGGGTGTGGAATACGTACCGGATATGGTCAATCATTTTGGGTATTTTGACCAAAATTGATACAGAAATTCAAGAGATGCAACGATTTCTGAAATCAAAACAAGAGCTAGGTGAAATCATTAGTTAGCCATATGTTTTTTAATCGTTAAAAGATATTTGTATGAAGAATTCATCAGCTAGAAGATGCTTTAAAGATATTTATAAGTTAATATCACTGCTGAATGTGCAATGAACTCAAGAAGTCCATCATGACCTCTATATCATTTGCAATAGCCATGCTACACCAATAAAACAGTTGGAAAGGCGTCTGTACTTGATAATAATTACAAATTCAAACTTGCTTTCAAAGATTCATGCATTCCTTTCCTTCAAAATAGTCCACCATAATTTAGGCATATGCTTACAACTCTACTTTCAGACTAGATGCCGAGGGCGCGTGCCAGCACAGGCACAATATATGTTGTTTTTTTGTCTCAAATTATGTGGCACAAATAGAATGTAGAACTTATTAACTGTTGCAAGTTATAATACTTTTTATGTAATTTCAAATAATACATGTTGCTTTCCTAGTTCAAACTTTTGTGGCATTGATAGTCAATTATATTTTTAAAATAATTTAAGTTTTTAATTATTGAGATTTATAATATCTTTTTTCTCTTTTAATTTAAGTGGCACTGATATGACTTCGAGACAACAACAACAACAAACCCAGTGTATTCCCACCTGGTGGGGTCTGGGGGGGTAGGATGTACGCAGTCCATACCTCTACCTCTGAAGAAGTAGAAAGGCTGTTTCCGATAGACCCCCGGCTCGAGACACGCGGTACCACACAAACACATAGTAAAGCACAGCACAAGGTTACAAGGTTACAAGATTACATAACATAAATACGGCACCCATAAGTAATATAAAACAGAGGAAAGCACACAGCTTCATAATAAAACATGGGACACGGACTCCTAACAGGAATAAACCCCCACCAAGTAGTTCCCTATACTAGCGACTCAGACTGGCCCTAGTCCACTGCCCTGATTCGCGTCCTCCAGACCTTCCTATCTAGGGTCATGTCCTCGGTGAGCTGTAACTGCTCCATGTCTCGCCTAATCACCTCACCCCAGTACTTCTTCGGCCTACCCCTACCCCGCTTAAAACCATCCAACACTAGCCTCTCACACCTACGGACCGGGGCATCCACGCCCCTCCTCTTCACGTGTCCGAACCATCTCAATCGGGCTTCCCGCATCTTGCACTCCACTGGTGTCACACCAACCTTCTCCCGGATGTTCTCATTCCGAACTCTATCCCCTCTAGTCAGCCCACACATCCAGCGCAACATCCGCATTTCTGTCACCCTCATCTTTTGGATGTGGGTGTTCTTAACTGGCCAACACTCCGCTCCATACAACATGGCCGGCCGAACTACTGCCCTGTAGAATTTGCCTTTAAGCTTAGGCGGCACCTTCTTATCACACAGCACCCCCGACGCGAGCTTCCACTTCATCCATCCCGCCCCAATACGGTGCGAGACATCCTCGTCAATCTCACCGTTACTCTGGATCACGGACCCGAGATACTTGAAACTCTCCCTCTTACCTACCTCCTGTGATTCCAGCTTCACTACTACCTCATTCTCTTGCCTCACGTCATTAAACTTGCATTCCACATACTCTGTCTTGCTTCTGCTCACCCTGAACCCTTTAGATTCAAGGGTTTGCCTCCACACCTCTAATTTGTCACTCACACCCCCTCGAGTCTCATCTATCAAAACTACATCGTCTGCAAAAAGCATACACCACGGCACCTCCCCTTGAATACGTCGCGTCAACACATCCATCACCACTGCAAACAAAAAGGGACTAAGAGTAGATCCCTGATGCAACCCTGTCCGGACCGTGAAATGCTCTGAGTCTCCTCCCGCCGTCCTCACCTTAGTTTTCGCTCCATCATACATATCCTTGATTGCTCTGATATATGCCAACGGTACTCCACTCACCTCCAAGCATCTCCAAAGCACCTCCCTGGGGACTTTGTCATAGGCCTTCTCCAGGTCGATAAACACCATGTGCAGGTCCTTCTTCCTCTCCCTATACTGTTCCACCAACCTCCGTACCAGGTGAATTGTCTCCGTCGTCGAGCGGCCAGGCATAAATCCAAACTGGTTTTCTGAAATAGACACTATCCGTCTCAGCCTCACCTCGACCACTCTCTCCCAGATCTTCATAGAGTGACTCAATAACTTAATCCCCCTATAGTTGTTGCAACTCTGGATGTCCCCCTTATTCTTATAGAGAGGTATCATGGTGCTCCACCTCCAAGCCTCGGGCATCTTTGCCGTCTTGAAGATTTCATTAAACAATCCCGTCAACCACCTAAGACCAGCCTCTCCAACGAACTTCCAAAACTCGACCGGTATCTCATCCGGCCCCGTCGCCCTACCCCTTCGCATTCTGCGAACAGCCTGTCTAATCTCTTCTACCTTAAAACGTCTACAATAGCTAAAATCCCGACACTCCTCTGAGTGCTCCAGTTCCCCTAACACAATAGCTCTATCACCTTCGTCATTCAAGAGCCTATGAAAGTACGACTGCCATCTATTCTTAATGTGGCCGTCCTCCACCAACACTCTACCGTCCTCCCCCTTAATGCACCTCACCTGATCGAGGTCACGACCCTTACTCTCCCTAGCCTTAGCGAGTCTAAACAACTTTTTCTCCCCTCCCTTCCCCTGTAACCCTGCATACAGGCTCTCAAAGGCGGCCGTCTTAGCTGCCGTGACTGCTGACTTAGCCTCCTTCCTCGCTAGCTTGTACTCTTTCCTGTTTACCCGCTTCTCCTCTTCGTCCTTACTCTCCACCAACTTGGCATACGCCCCTTTCTTGGTCCCCACTTTCTTCTCCACCTCTTCATTCCACCACCAATCCCCCTGATGGTGGCCAGCCCGGCCCCTAGAAACCCCCAACACCTCACTTGCATTCTCCCTGATGCACCTAGCCGCCCTATCCCACATACTATCCACGTCTCCCCTACACTCCCACACCCCCATTCCCGCCAACTTCTCCCCTATCTCCCACGCATTCACTGGCGTCAAGCCGCCCCACTTAATTCTAGGTCTACACTCCCTACTCCTCCTCTTTCTATTCTTCTTTATACCCAAATCCATAACCAAGAGCTTATGTTGGGTCGAAAGATTCTCACTCGGAATGACCTTACAGTACTTACACCACGCCCTATCCCCTTTCCTAAGCAACAAAAAGTCAATCTGGGTCCTGGCTACCGCGCTTCGAAAGGTGATCAGGTGCTCGTCCTACTTCGGGAAGCCCGAGTTCACCACCACCAGCCCAAAGGACCTCGCAAACTCCAATAGGGTAGCCCCCTCTTCATTTCTCTCCCCTAAACCAAAACCACCATGCACATCACCAAAGCCTCCCGATAGCGCCCCGATGTGCCCGTTGAAATCTCCTGCTACAACAATCTTCTCCGAGCTAGGCACGCCTCTCACCACCTCCTCCAAAGCCTCCCAAAACCGTATCTTCTCCTCCCCCTCCGATCCCACTTGCAGCGCATAGGCACTACATACGTTCAGGGTAAACCCCCGAATGACCAACTTAATAGTCATCAACCTATCGTTGATCCTCTTCACCTCTACTACCTGACCTCTAAGCTCTTCATCCACTAAGATGCCAACTCCATTCCTACGCCTCTCGCTCCCAGAGTACCACAGCTTGTAACCATCCACATCCCTAGCCTTAGACCCTACCCACTTGGTCTCCTGAACACACGCAATGTTGATCCTCCTCTTCCTAAGGGTCTTCACAAGCTCTATGGACTTGCCCTGCAGGGTCCCTATATTCCAAGACCCAACCCTCAGCCTACCGTCACTACCCGCACGCCCTCCACTACTCCCCCCGCGGCCAAACCTTGGCCTCCCTCCCACTCCCGCCCTTTCCTCATCCCCCGCCCCCACCACGGCCCCCCGCCCCAACCCCCTCGGACATGACCCTATCCACCCATTACTGCCCACAGCCACAACTGGACGAAAGTATAAGAGAATATAAAGATAATATAAAGATATAAAGACATAAACGATGGTAATAGCAAAGCAGCAACAAGTAATACAAGGCTCACACAAATTCAAAGAAATACTCCAGCAACCAAACTATACTCAATTACTAGTATAATACGAAGAATGAAAGAATGCAGAATGAAGAATGAAATAAGCAAAGGTTAGAAGTCACCAGATTTCGCTTGTAGACCAAGCCCCGCGTCGACCTGCTGCCGGGGGATTTCGCTACTGAGATGGATCTGCGGCTGCTGGCGACCGAGCGGCGGTTGCGGCTGAAGACCGAGCTTCGGCTGCTGGACTGTTGTACCGACGCCGGCGGAGGGGGGGTGGGGGTGGGGGTCTGGACAGAGAAGGGTGGGTGGAGGGGGGGTACAGCGGGCGGGGGGGGGGGAACCGGCGTTCGGCGACGGATGTCGGCGTCGGTGACCGGCGGTCTGGTTGGGTCGGCGCCATAGGTCGGCGACGGCGACGGGGCCGGAGTCCGGAGCGCGGGAGAGAGAGAGGGTAGGGAGAGAGAGAAAGCCGTTCGGCCGGCGACGGCGGTCGACATCGGGGACCGGTGGTCGGGTCGGGTCGGCGCCGAAGGCCGTGGGCCGGGGCGAGGCGAGAGAGAGAGGCTAGGGAGAGAGAAAGAGCCGTTAGAGGCTAGAGAGAGAGAAAGAGCCGTTCAACAATTAGTACGTTATATTTTTTTCTTCCATATGACTTCGAGAATCAACCAAATATTTTATATATTTAAAAAAAATTTAGGCTGTTAACTATTATGATTCATAGTATTTTTGTGAAATATATAACAGATTAAAAAAAAATTTCTTGATATTTTAAGCTGTTAACTATTGGAATTTATATTACTTTTTATATAATTTTCAAATCATATTACACTTCTTGTCCAAACTTCCGTGCCATTGATAGTCAATTATATTTTTAACTATTCCAATTTGAGCGGCGCTAATAATTTCAAGAGTCAACCAAATGTTTTGTATTTTAATTTTTTTTAAAAAGTTGTTACTTATTGTGATCTATAGTATTATTTACGTATTTTACTAGAATATATAACAGATTATTTTTTTTAGATATTTTAAGCTGTTAAATATTGCAATTCAATTTAAGCGCATTGATATAATTTCGACAGTCCGAAAAATATTTTATATATTTTAAATTTTTTAAGTTATTAATTATTATGATTTAAAAGATTTTTTTTTGAAATATATAACAAACTAAAAAAATAAGACAAATAAATTAAACAACAACAACAACAACAAACCCAGTGTATTCCTATAAAGTGGGGTCTGGGGAGGGTAAGATATACGCAAACCATACCGCTACCTCCGAAGAAGCAGAGAAGTTGTTTCCGATAGACCCCCGGCTCAAGCTAAAGGATAGTAAAGACAAATAAATTAAAATGGATGAAAAAAATGAAGGCAAGAGAAAAGCCCAATGAAGTTGTACCAAAGCAGACAGATTGACCTTTAAATTTTTAAAGTTGTTAATTATTGTAATTTATAATATTTTTTTATGTATTTTTTAAAAACTATATAACAAATTAAATTATTTTTTAAATATTTTAATTTGTTAACTATTATAATTTATAATACTTTTATGTATTTTTTAAATAACATTATATGTTACTCTCCTTATTCAAAATTTTGTGACATTGATAGTCAATTATAATTTTTTAAATAATTTAATTTTTTAATTAAATAACGGCTCTCTCCCCCTCTCTCCCCTCTCTCTCCCAACGCCTCTCTCCCCCTCTCTCTCTCCCCCTACCCTCTCTCCACCCCCAGCTTACCGGCCCCCGGTCCCCGGCGCCGTCGCTGACCTTCGGCGCCGACCCGATCCGGCCGCCGGCTCCGACCTAAGGTCGCCGGCGCTGACCAGACCGCCGGCTACGACCTCCGATCGCCGGCTCTCCCCCTCTCTCTCTCTCCCTACCCCCTCTCCATCCCAAGC
Source organism: Capsicum annuum (assembly GCF_002878395.1). Classification (NCBI taxonomy): domain Eukaryota; kingdom Viridiplantae; phylum Streptophyta; class Magnoliopsida; order Solanales; family Solanaceae; genus Capsicum; species Capsicum annuum. The sequence continues at coordinate 14,118,799 of NC_061118.1, forward strand.
GCACCGGCCCCCGGTCCCCGGCGCCGTCGCTGAACGTCGGAGCCGACCAGATCCGACCGCCGGCTCCGACCTCCGGTCCCAGGCGCTGACCCGACCTGACCCCCGGTCGTCGCTCCCCGGCGTTGACCCGACCCCCCCGTCGGTTCATACCCCCCC